>NW_024962251.1:2191540-2425722 GCF_019238085.1 Lagopus leucura | reverse complement strand
AAATGGGAAGGAAGGAAGGGAGGAAAAGAACAGCGGCAACAATCTATGGAGGAAAACTTATTTTACTATAATATTGGAACACAAGATAACACAATAGATACAATTTAATTGCAACTGAGATTAATAAACCAGACAAGATGAGAGAGAGAGAGTTCCCAGGACCGATTCAAACCTGAAAAGCTTGGAACGGCCAGGAAAGCACCCTCCAGCACCCACTGCAAGGCAGCAAGAGAGCGCCCCCCCCACCCGGAAGGGCCAGATCCCGTGACTGCTGTAATGTACAGGGATAGGTACTTGGAATTGGGGCAGTGACACTTTAATGCCCCGTACACTACATGATGTTTTGATGTGGAATACTGAAACCCAAAAACAAAACAAAAAAAAACAAACAAAAAACATAGAACCATGACAGGATGACAGCAATTATTTTATTCTTCCCAACAAACAATTTTGGCATAACCCTTATAGCTTCAGATATCATGCTGCATGCTTGTATTAAGGAAAGCTTTTGTTCAAGGCAGCTTGGATGAGTCTAGGTTACCAATGCTTTTAACTAGCCATATGTTTACACTATTCATTAGCAGTTCCCTCAGGCAGAGCACCTCCTGCCTTTGGGTTGTGATGGGATTTTTGTCTTGCACATTCTTACATCTTTGATACAAGTGCACCCAATAATCTTGCTTTGCACTTATGAACCACTAGCCATATTGCATAGGTTGACTCATGACTCAATCTCATGTTACTTGACAGTTTTGCTATATATATAATTGGATATTAATTGTAACAACCTAGATAGTGGAGACTAGAAAATCTAACTGGTAGGGATAGTTAGAGCTCTAACTGAAATGTCTCCTGGCAAATAAAAAGCAAACACAGCACATAAATAAGAAATGTTATTTAAATTTTAGGTCTTGGTGCTTAATTATCCTATGTGAAACTGAAGTGTAGAAGAGGAGAATTCAATTATATCAAAGTAATGTGATTTCTACTAGAATACTAATGACCACTCTATTTCTTGAAAGCATGCTGAGAGCACCATATACTTACAAATTTGTGCTAATGAAGCAGTGTCTATTACCAGAGTCTTATGATAGCATCCTTGTTAAGTGCTATGTCTAAATATAAGATCATGGCTTCTCTGAATAGCAGAGAATTTAGTCTGGATAGACATTTGTTCTGATCTCAGAATCAGAGCAAACTAGTCTAATCTAATCTATCTAATCTATCCTAATCTATGGTTAATGATATAGTGATAATTTCTTAAGTGGACTGAAGGTATTCCAGCCAGTTCATTTTTTGTGTTTAGGCACTTAAAAGGAAATCTATAAACTAAACTGATGACAACCAGTATTGTCTTCAGTATTTTAGTTCTTAAATGCTAACTAGTGCTTACTGTTTGCCTAAATCCATGCAGATGTACCTCCTTTTCCAAAATGGATGGCTGCTAAAGTCAGACAGAGTAGGGAACACCAGAGCGTTGGATCATTACTTTAAATCTTTCTAGTGCTGGTAGCAGCTAAGAGACAATGGTAAGTGTTAATATATTTTGTTATATTAGTGTAATGTATTATATATTACCAAATTCCAGCTAATTTTATAATTTACTGGGTTTTTTTTTTTTTCGCCAAAAATCAGAACAAAAATACATGCAAAAAACTCTGCCATAAACTTAAATCCTTAAACAAACGTCTCTGATCCAGGCCTAAAATTACTAAATGTAATTAATTGTGTTGGTGAAGACGCACAAATAACTTTGTTCACTGTAGTCATTTAAACAGATACAGTATAAAAGATATGCTTTTCCTTATTAAAAATACGCTGCTTACTTATGAAACCTACTGTCACAGAATGATAAGGTTGAAATGGAAATTTAAAGATGATCTAGTCTATCCCACTGTGTAAGGCAAACTCAGCAATATTGATTTCATTCCCAATGGGTGTTTGTCCAAACTATTCTTAGAGAAACTCACATACGTCATCCTGAGATAATTTTTGAGTGCTGTTTTATCTATCATTAAGAAAGCTATCCTAATGTCCAATTTAAATTTTTCTACCAAAAATAACTCTTATCCTATCCTTCATGCTCATGGAATGCAGACCATTTAACTTCTGCTGGAGACCATTGTCTCTGTGTGTGAAGTACCTATGTTCCCACGCTTCTTTAGGCAGAAAACAAAGTGTTCAGCTTTTCCTTTTGGTCATATGTACTATTCATCTGAAAATTATTCTTTTCTTCTGGATTCACTCATTTGGTTTGACACTTTCTCAGTGGGAAACATCTAAAACGGTGTGTTTTTTATCAAGTGGCACTTTACAGATCCATCTGATTCTGCTTTGATGAACCACTACAGCATAATGCAGCTTTCTGTGTGAAAGATGACCCTGTTTCATGGCCATATGTGTTTATAGAGGGCTACAGTTATGAGCTCACTAATAGGAGTCCCACATGATTGTGATTTGTTAAGGAGAAATAGCTTTGGAAGAGAAGCATCAGCTTTAAATATGTTTTTTACTTCCTTTCAAAAGTGCAGACTTCCTCTTGAGTCGCATGAAAACAGCAGTTTTTCCAGGCAAGGTAAACAGCATTAGGACAAATTTTACTATATGCCTAAAGATGCTTTCATTCTTTCCAAGAACAATGTTGACTGCAAGAAGAGAAGTACTGGATCCTAAAGAGTGAAGGCCATAGAAAAGGAATACAGATGGTACATTGAAGACAAGAAATCTCATTTCAGATAAAAGTAAGCAACTGGATTATTAAGAACAGCTTCACACAACTATACTTACTGCACATCATTTTCATGTAAAAACAGAAAAAGTTCTGCGTGATTTCAGTGTCTTACAGTATTCAGCCTGCAATTTTTCTTAATGTACCAATGGCTGTGGTGGAGGGAGGGAATATTTGGAGGCTTCCATGGTCACATTTTAAATTATTGTTCCATTGTTCTAGAACAATGAATGTTCTAGCTGTATCCCATAGTTGACCAGCCTAATCAATATAAAGCAGCAGCTAGTATGAATATCATTACAGTAATTACCATTGCATATATCAAAAGTGGCCACTCTTTAATACATGTATTGCAGTTAGGAATATGCCAAAATTAGTTTAGGCATAACTTGATGCCTAAAATAGATTGTAATGACGTACTAAAAAAAAGAGTCACTGAGGCTATGTAATGACAATTGATTTATATTTTACTTTGCTCCTTAACTGTTTCATGGAAAATTAGGGCATGTTACAGTAAATTAATATGAGCAAGAAGACCCTAAGTATTATTTCATCCTCATTAATGGAGGTAGCTCAGGTAAAATACAAAGACATTGTACAAAATTCTACTTTGTCTGAAATTACTCATTTAGTTCTTACTAGCTTTTGAAGAAAAGACAATTAGTATTTCATAAATTAAGCTAAATTTAATGAAGAACATAATTCACATTTTTGGTCCATTCTCTGTGGAGACTGACAGAAACCAAAAGCCCTGAATGTTAGAAAGCAGCTCTACCGAACACTCCAGCTTCCTATGTGGAGGAATATCAATAAATGCTCATTCCCTAAAGCCATTATTGGGTAAATAGAATTTTGCTTTTTAAAGTAATTTCTGGTAAAATTCCTTAAGAAAAACAGGATCTTTTCACCTTTCCAAAAATAAAAATCGTAGTTAGCAGGCTTTGGACATCAGGTACACTGGTCATCAATATCAAGGTTTTTATGCAGTCTTTTTGTCATATATTAGTCTTCCAGGGCTACACACATGCATGCACTCACTGGGTTATCAAACAATTGTAGTAAGTTAAAAGAGCCATGAAGGTCCAATGCATCTTAAAATAAATTAGCCATATTCAGAGAATGAGACTACAGAGAAACAGATTATTATTTTTTTTTTTTTAAGTTGAGAGCAGCCCTTTGACTCCTTGGGGTTAACACCACTTCATGATAACTGCAGTGAACACATTACTTTGATTGGGGTCAAGTACAGAGTGGTAAATCGAGAGGCCGGATTGGGAGACTAGAAAGAGAAAGAATCATTATTTCTGTTAGAAGTAAAAAGCAGGGCTACTCTAGTCTTTGCAAGTCACAGCAGGCCAGCACAAAGCATCTTTTCAAGAAGCAGAAACAGACTGTTCACTCTTCCTGCTTCTACTAAAAATTCACTGATTTTCAAGTCAAAATTGAAAGCCTGTCAAATATGCAACAAAAGCAGTACAATACAACAGCAAAGTAAAAGATGCAATAAGAAATACAGCTAGAGTAGCTACTGGCATGTAATAATCAAAGCCTGACAGACAGATTTACCTGTAAGTTGTAACTGAGTGTAGCTGAACACTGCTTCTTTAACATGTAAGGTTCAGGAAGATGAGTATAAATCAGTTTTTGATACTTTGATTAAGATCTAGGTATCTCACAATCATCCTAAAAGCACTTACCGTCTCAGTACCCTCCTTGTGCTTATATTACGTATAAAAGCTGGAATAAACGAAATTACTCTCTGCAAAAAACTTCTGGAAATCAGAATCTATGTCTGAAATTCTATCAGGTTATCTTCTTTGAGTATGTCTAGAAAGGAAGACAAAGGCTAGAAAACAGTATGTTAGCACAAAGATACACAAACCGAAAAGACTAAGTAGAAAATTGAGACAGTAGTAAAGTGCTAAATGAAGAAGCACTTAGAGACAGATTCAAATGGAGTTAAAAATATCTAATGTTTAAACTTGAGTTTTAAATAGTGGAAATGTTGAAATTCTTCTCTCAGTTACATAGCATCTGTTAGCTTGTCCAGGAAAAGGAACATCCCGAACTTGATTAAGAGAAATAATTTGAGTACGGAAAGTTCCTTACCTTTTTCTATGGGCACCTGACTTTTATTCTGAAAGGAGATACTCAGATAAAAAGTCTTGGCTTTGATTCAAACAATTTTATGGGTTCTGTGATTGAAAAGATGTTTTAGCAACATAACTCATCAATATGTGTATTTAAAAATCTTTAGGGCATACTCGCTGAAATCAAAAGCAACTGCTAAAGGCAAGAGAATTACCCATTTATTTCAATTGTTTCATTGCTGTGAGGTTCATGAAGGAGTAGAAAGACCAGTAGAGCTTGCAGTTAGCATTAGAATCACGGAATCTTTGAATCATGGAATCGTAGAATGGAAAATAACTTCAAGATCATCTAGTCCAACAATCAGCCTGACCTAATGATTAATAAAGATCATGCTCAGCTTCTGTTCTGAAGTGAATTTGGGATAAATTTCACTCTTTCAGAAACCAGTTTCTATACTATACTTTACTATACTTTCTATACTATACTTTATACATACCATCCCTGCTCAGAGGGCATCCTCCACACAGACCTAAAGTCTGTAAAGACATTCAAGATCACACTTACGGATTTCTGTTTATATATTTGCTGCTTCTTTTGCTTATAAAACAGCTGATACGAGATCTAGACATTTCTCAGAAAATCCTTTCTGCCTCCGACTTCATCTACTAGTGAAAATTGATGAGCCATTTTTCACTTAACTGAATATAAACACAAATATAAAATTCAGAAATATAAAAATTTCTCATGTGGAAGCTTTTCAGATAGCTCTCTAATGGCAGAACATGAGAAAAGAGAAGCAGAGAAATAAGGACAGAAATAGCACTAGCTGGTGGGTGAAGTACTTAGCTACCCAAGTAGAAATTGAAGAAGCCATTGAATTTATTTAGGTTTATGTCAATCAGTGCAATAATTAATTCATTTATCTAGGCAAACAAGGAAATGAACCTTGGCATTGTTGCAAAGGACTGTCACTACAAAAGTGTTCTGAAACCTCCCATTGTTAGTTTGAGCTATTACATCGAAGAAATGAAGAATAATTAAGGTTATAGAATACCTCAAACAAAATTCAAGGTAGAATTTCATTTCTAGGTGTAATTTTGATGCAGGTTACCTACATATTGACAACAACAGTGAAAACATGAGTTGTTCAGGCACATTTGGAAAAAAAAGCATGGAACGACTTGTAATTGATGGCATTCTCCTCTCCTCTACCAATCACAGTAGCTGCTTTGCAAGACAATAGCACAGTAAGGTGCTATACTTGGTTGTCAAGTGCATCTGTTAAAAAACATTGAAGTCTATTGTTTCAAACTGTTAGGAAATACTTCAGTGAATGTTCGGCAAAGCAGTGACTTGGCCAAACAAACTCTGCAAGTCCTTTGTATCAGTTAATTCAAATGCAGTGTGGTATCATCCTCTTCCTGTGTTGTCAAACACAAATGCACTTCAAAATCTCCTTTTTTTTTCTTTTTTCTCTCTCTCTCTTTTCTTTTTTCTTTTTTTCTTTTTTTTTAAATGGTTACTAAATGGTTATCAATTGTTTATTTTTGAAAAGGAACTATATTCACTTCTTTCATCTAATTAAAGTTTTAATTAAAGCTGAAGCACAAGTGTTGCAAAACTGTGCTGACCTTATTACAAGCTACAACCCTCACCAAGGTCATCAAAAGCCAAATCACAGGAAGATGTTTTATATATGTGGCAGAATGAAATAATTAAAATATATTTGGTATCTCAATTAATTTGGTACCTCAGGACTACAACAGCGGTCAGAAAAGAGTTGGGCAGTAACAATATGGCTAACATAAAGCAAGAGAAAACCAGGGCATAAAAATCTGGTGACTCTATCCATACAGTAAAAAGCAAAAATTTGAGCTTTTGTAAGCTGGTACCTTATAGAAAGCCAGTCTAAAGCACGTCTGCAATGACTGACTTTGCAGTGTAGATAGAATTAAAACTAAGATCTGAAATCCCTGCTGTTTATTGCTTCTACATGGCTATTTGTTAATCTGTATGGAATAGAGGCAGTTAAACTTTATTGTCTCATAAACTTCCTCGCCTTTTGTGAATTCTTTATTCTACTTCCAAAGCTATTGCAAATAGCATTTATAGTGATCCATGAGAAAAAAAATCCAGATTGTGTGTTGCCTTATGTAGCTATGTAATTACATATTACTGATTAATTAGCTGATTCTACTATGAAAAGTGCTGTTTATACAGAACTTAGTCCTATCTGGATTCACTTCTCTGAGGAAATGTGCTGATTATATGCACCTGCTTTAATTATTTTCTCCCAATCCTGACACTAACCTGTGATGAAAAAAAAAAATTAATGCAAGTAGTATTTTTCCACATGTGAGTAGTTTTATTAGTATTTAAGTAATACAATTCCTTTTTACTTATTCAAGGTTCTTTTTTTGTTTGGTTGGTTGGGTTTTATTTTGCCTGGAAAAGGCCATTCACAACACTCATATTCAGTTTTACTCTTCAGCTTAATTTTGTGCTTCAGCTTAGTCCCAGTTGTGCAGGACTATCTCCAAGCAAAATCTATCTCATTATTATTTACATCCTGATATCTGCAAAAAATGTGTTGTGCTTGGATATTTGGTTTTTCACTATTTTATTTGAGTTTTCTAAGAGAGGCTTTCATGTAGTTTCTTTACTGCCATTATCTCGGGGTGGATCTAGTCTATTACCTTTTTATAACAAAGATCTCAGTTTCCCCAGGGAAAATGAGCCAGTGCTTTATTTCCTGTTTTCTTTCCAACCACACCTTGATACACCTGCACTTTGAGCGGGAGTTAATTTGTTTACTTCAGAAAACATACATTTCAATAAAATGTTTAACCTTATCTGTACACAGCTCTTAGTGTCATACAAATCTGTTGGATACTTGGCTGCAATGAAAAGGGCATTAACTTAGTCATAGCACATACATTAATGAAACTGAAATAAGTGTCACATTTGTAATATAATTTGAAAGAAGGGTTTCATTTATTTCAGAAAAGCAACATAGAAGCTGTAATTAATTCCTTCCACAAATCTCACTTTATATTTGATAAAATGTTGGGTTTTGAACATTGTTTACTTGGTAGTGATTAACAGAAGTGCAATTTCCATCTACTGTTTATTATTCATGAGGATTAGCTTTTCAGGAAAAAAAAAAAAAAAAAAGGAGAAAAAAAAAGTTAAAAAAAAAGCACATTGTGCATTCTTTCTAAGAAAGAAACCACTCTAAGTCATACATGTTCCCAGATATTGTCACTTTTTTTTTTTTTTTTTACTAGCAAGATAATTCAGTTTCAAACCCCAGAGTAACATGTCCTTAATTGCTGCTGTTGTTGAGAATGTTGTGAGATCAAAAATTCAACTATTAAGAATTTCTGGAGCTCTGCACAGAGAGCACGATTTTCTCCTTCAGGAGTTATGAAGTTGCAGTCAGTATCTACAGAGAAAAAACTCTGCCAACAAGGAAAGATTTTGAAAATCTTACTATGTATTACTGAGAAAATTTTTTCAGCTAAAAGCACCTGAGAAATTTACAAGATAATGTCCAGACAGGTGGGAGATGTAAGTTTTACAAACTAGTGCTGAAAGGTCATTGCTCTGTTGTAAGAATCACACACTCACACAATCACTGGGGTTGGAAGGGACCTCTGGAGATCATCCGCTCAAATGCCCCTGCGAAAGCAGGTTCCCAACAAGAGGTTGCCCAGGAAAGCATCCAGGCTTGTTCTGAGTGTTTTCAGAGAAGGAAACACCACAAAACTCCTTGGGCGGCCTGTTCCAGTGCTCTGTCACCCTCACAGCAAAGTTTTTCCTGACTTTCAGATGGAATTTACTGCGTTCCAGTTATAGAACTTTGCCTTTTGTCATGTAAATGGACACCACTGGAAAGATCCTGGCCTCATCCTCTTGAAACCCATCCTTTAGAATCATGGGATCATTACAATTGGAAAAAATCTGTCAGATCATCAATTCTAATCCCAGTCCATCTCCACCATGCCTGCTAAACCATGTCCCTCAGTGCCACATCTACACATTTCTTGAATACCTCCACGGATGGTCACTCCACCACATCCCTGTGCAGACTGCTCCAAACCTGGAATACTTCTTGGAGATGAATTTTTTGCTATTTTCCAAACTGGACCACCCCTGGTGCCACTCGAAGCAATTATTTCTCATCCTATCGCTACTGACCTGGTAGAAGCGGTGAACCTCCTGCTAACTATTACCTGTTTTCAAGTAGTTGTAAACATCAGTAAGTCTCCTCCGAGCATCCTCTTCTCCAGACTAAGCAATCACAGTCCACAGAATCACAGAATCATAGAACTGTTTGAGTTGAGTCCTCAAAGGTCATCTCGTCTAACGGCCCTGCAATGAGCAGAGAAATCTGCAATTAGAACAGAGTGCTTGGAGTTTGATTCAGCCTGACCTTGAGTGCCTCCAAGGATGGGAAACCACCTGTAAAGCCTTGTTTATAAGTCTTTTCTAGGCTAAACAGCCCCAGTTCTCTTAGCCTTTCCTCATGAGGAAAATGTACCAGGCTCCTGATCATCTCTGTTGCCGTGCGCTGGACTCTCTCCACCAGTTCCATCTCTTTAATGAACTGGGGAACCAAGATATAGACACAGTACTCCAAGCCTCATCCAGTCAGAAAGGACATGGAGAATCACCTCCCTTTACCAGCGGGCCATACTCTTTTAATGCGCCCCAGGACACCATTGGCCCTCTGGGCCCATAGGGACACATTGCTATCTCATGTTGCACCTGTTATCGACGAGGGCACCCAGATCCTTCTCTGCTTTGTTTCATTCCAGTAGGTTAGCCCTTGAACTATACTGATGTGTCTGATTACTGCTCCGCAGGTGTAGGACTCTGCTCTTTCCCCTGTGGAGCCTCCTAAGTTTTTTCTCTACCCAACCCTCCAGCCATGCACCCCAGTCGTGCATAGCCTTCTGGTGTATCAGCCTCTCCTCCCAACATCCTATCACCTACAAACTTGTTGAGGGTGCATTTTATCACTTCATCAAGGTGCCTGATAAAGATGTTGAACAAGATCTTACCCAGTACTGAATCCTGGGGAATTAAACTCCATCAACCTTCCTTATGCTGAGGGTTTTGCCCATGACCATAACTGATGAGTGATCTTCCTGCCCTTATATCTACCTATGAGTTTTTCATCACATGTTCTTCTTCTATCCTATTCAGGAGGGGGATATAGAAAGTGGTGTGCCAGCACATAGATATCCATGGAACATAGACACTGATATACAAACATCAGTGTTCTCCTCCTGCTCCCCACTCCATCTGGGAAGGGTGAAAGTTCCACTGCAGCAGGAATCTAAGGAATCAGTTGTCCAAATTTCGCAACTTTGTCTAAATTAAGTCAGGTAATGTCTCAAAACTCAAAAAATTTCCAGCAAATGAAAAATAAAAAACAGACACAAGCTATTCAGCAACCATTCCACTGTTAAAAGCAGACTATCATGAAACAGCTGGTTCCATTAATAAGCTACATTTCTATGTTGCTACTCAAACAATGTGAGCATCACATTACCTGTAGCAGAAAGCCAAGCATTTCTGTATAAATAAGTAAAAAGCATGGTCTATCAAAGAGAATTATATTTGAAACATCCCAGCAGTGTAGTACTTATATAAGTGAATGAGACAAAGTCTCCTGACAATGTAAATATTTATATTATTTTATGATTAAAAAATATATATATTCCAGTCACCATTAGACTGTTATTGCAAAATTTAGAGTTTGTGTTCATATTTTATGAATAAACATAGTTTTTGTATTTGTACTACAGGCGATCAACAGACAGGATATATCACAGAATCATAGACTCATAGAATGGCATGGGCTGAAAAGGACCACAATGCTCATCTAGTTTCAACTCCCCTGCTATATGCAGGATCACCAGCCACCAGACCAGGCTGCCCAGGCTGGCCTTGAATGCCTCCAGGGATGGGGCATCCACAACCTCCTTGCACAACCTGTTCCAGTGCATCACCACCCTCTGTGTGAAAAACTTCCTCCTGATATCCAACCTAAACCACCCTGTCTCAGTTTAAAACCTTTGTCCTTTGTCCTATCATTATCCACCCTCATAAACAGCCATTCCCCCTCCTGTTTATATGCTCCTTTAAAGTATTGGAAGGCCACAATGAGGTCTCCCCGCAGGCTTCCCTTCTCCAAGCTAAACAGTCTCAGTTCCCTCAACCTTTCTTCACAGAAGAGGTGCTGCAGCCCAGTGATCATCTCAGTGCCCTCCTAAGGACCCATTCCAAGAGCTCCATGCCCTTCTTGTACTGTGGGCCCCAGGCCTGGATGCAGTACTGCAGATGGGGCCTCACAAGAGCTGAGTAGAGGGGGACAATCATCTCCCTCTCCCTTCTGACCACTCCTTTTTTTAACGGCAGCCGTACATAGGGTTGGCCTTTTGGGCTGCAAGCACACATTGCTAGTCATGTCCAGCTTCTCATCCAGCAGGACCCCTAAGTACTCCACAGGACTGCTGTCAAGGTGTTCTTTATCCAGTCTGTATAAACACCTGGGATTGCCCTGGCCGAGTGAAGCACCTTACACTTGGTCCTGTTAAGCCTCATTAGGTTGACATGGGCCCATTTCTCCAGCTTGTCCAGGTCCCTCTGGTTGGCTTCCCTTCCTTCCAAGTATTGACTGCACTGCTCAGCCTGGTGTCATTGAAACTTGCTGAGGATGCACTTGATGCCATTTTCTATGCCATTGATAAAGATGTTAAAGAGCACCAGTCCCAAGACCGACACCTGAGGGACACCACTTGTGACAAGATTCCACCCTGACACAGAACCATTGATCACAACCCTTTGGCAGTATCCAGCCAACCAATTCCTAATACACTGAACAGTCCATCCTTCAAATCCGTAACTCTCCAGTTTAGAGAGAAGGATGTGGTAAGGGACCATGTCAAAGACTTTGCATAATTCCGGGTAAAAAACATCCTTCTTCCTTCCCCTGTCTACTGATGCCGTCACTCCATCATAGAAGGCCACCAGATTGGTTAGGCAAGATCTGCCCTTGGTGAAGCCATAAAGCCATGCCGACTGTTTCAGATCACCTCTTTACACCGTTTGTGCCTTAACATAGCCTCTAGGAGGACCTGCTCCATGATCTTCCCAGGCACAGAGGTGAGGCTCACCAGCATGTAGTTCCCTGGGTCATCCTTTCTCCCTTTCTTAAAGATGTTTCCCTTTTTCCAGTCACTGAGGACTTCACTGGGCAGCAACGATTTTTCAAATATGATGGAGAGTACCTTGATATATGTATACGTAATATAATATGTATATACAGTGGGCAGATGTAACTCCAGATATAAAGTATTCCAGTCTTGGGACAAGAAACCACATGTTTTCATTTCAGCTGGAACAAAGTATATTCAGATCCAATAAATTCTTTCCAAAAAACCCATCATCAGTTTATCAAATTTGCCAACACATTAAGTAAGTTACTCAGACCAGTAAAAACATAACAACTGTATCTGTTTGCAGTGCTTTCTACAGACATGTTTCAAATGATTGATCTCTGCTTTTATCCAACAGATAAACAGTGCTCTGGAAGCATAGATGCCTTCTTTTCCAGATCCACCTTTACAGTGGTTCCACTGTAGTAGGCTTCCATATTCATGAACAATGTCCAAAACTACTTTCTTTAAAAGATTTTATTCCCATGGTATCATCTAGTCCAGTTACAAAGTTTTTATGAACTAGTTAATAGTCTTTCTCCATTTGGATTTTTCTTCACTGGCCTGAATTTGTTTCATCACTGCATTTGTTGAATGAATATTAAGGAGAAAGTAAGAACATGGGGAAAAAAAATTATCAAGTTTTCCTGAATCTCTTTCTTTCATGAGTAATCTCTTGTTTAAAACTGTTGTCCAGGGAGTCTCAACCCTGAATCAGCTGCCTTATATCTGGATTTTATTGGCAGATAGGCATATATAGAAACAGAGAACACCTTGGGTTTGTGGTGTTATGGCTAATCTGTATGTGCCATGAGTCTGAAACATAATAAGTCTACTGTGCACATCAGCAATCTGGTAGACAGGCTTTCATACTTTTTCATACTTTCATATGATGCATTGGCAGATACGGCTGATTGACACTTCACGTGTGAAGTACGGCGTTCTTGTTGTCTCAGTAGATTGTCCTTCTATTGAGTTTTCACCTTGAGTTTTTCAGGTCTTGCCAGGACTCTAACCAAGAAAAACTAACATAAACAAGAAACAGAAATTCAACCAGTTCAGTGTTTGAAATTACAAACATACAAACAGTGGAGTCTTGTCATCTGGACCAACAAAGTATCTGTCACATTTGCCAAAGTGTAAAACAGATTATGAAGGTGTTAATTCAAGGTGGTGTATCAGACATCAAATCTTCCACAGGGCATCATAAATTCACGTAGTGTTGATTTTTCTACTGGACTTCTGACCCACCTGAAAGATGTGAAAACTTTATGAGCGTTTAGCCAAAGAATTGCCAAGCCACTACAGGGCTGCAGGTGCTCAAGAGCACAAGTTACCACAGTGGAGAATGACATCAGCTTACATTCAGTCTTTATCTCCTGACTGGCTATTTTCCTGGTAGCAGAATATGTGAGAGCATTGCATGTTTATTAGGGAAGACATCAGCCAGAAATCTTTGTATATCGTATGAATGCTTATCTATAAAACCAGGCACTTGACCAAAGTTAGGTAAGTCAGTTGAGATTTTTGCATTGATTTCAGTCATCTATGAATCACATGGAGTATTTTCTCTGAACTGCATAAAAGAATTGAATCAAAGATCTAAAAAGAGGTAGGAAAGCACCAGTATATTCAGGCATAATGTGTGTCAGATGAAAGTTCAAAACTACTGTTCTATTGCAATTAGAAAACTAAAAAAAAATCACTGATTTTTGTTGTTTGTTTGTTTGTTTTCACAGCACTGCCATCAAATCAAATCTAAGATTTCAATCCAAGTCCACTAGGATTTGATAATGTTTTTCTGATTTGCTGCTTGGAGGGCAAAAAAAATTGAGGTGGGCTTTAATCTTTCTGACCAACATCACTGCACAATTTTAACATTAATAATGATGTGTGGTGTGTTGTGAGATCTTAATGAAAAGGAAACACCTTTATCTGTCATCCGTTAAAATGGCTTTTTCACTTTCAGCAACTTGCAGTGAACATTGATCTTAACGTTGTATTTTAGGAACTGTACTTCAAAGTTTTCATGACTTCTGCTTCTTGAGATCTTGATTTTTATTTGAGTACTTTAAAAAAAATATTCCATTTGGTGAGAACCTTCTTCTTGGGTTTATGCATCAGATGGAGGATCTGATCCTGCTCCCAGCTAATTCAATAGGAATTAATTTACATGTGGGACACATCTTGGGAATTCTTTAAACCACAGTTTCACATAAGACCAATAGGTAAGTGCTTGATGAACACAGCAGCTGTGGTTCTCCAAAAAAAAAAAAAAAAAAAAGGAAGAAAAAAAAGCCTCTTTAATAAATCTAGTATTTGTCCAACCACAGATCCCTACAGAAATCAACAAAATGTATCAGTATTGGTGCAGTACAATTCAGTTTTAAGGTCACATGTTTTCTGTCTGTTCACACACACAGCTAAATTACTCTATATTTATTTTACTTCAAAGCAAGAAAAATAAGTGCCTGAGGCCTGGAACACCATGGCAGTCA
This sequence comes from Lagopus leucura, assembly GCF_019238085.1. Taxonomy (NCBI): domain Eukaryota; kingdom Metazoa; phylum Chordata; class Aves; order Galliformes; family Phasianidae; genus Lagopus; species Lagopus leucura. Next base: position 2,411,176 of record NW_024962251.1, on the reverse strand, counting down.
TCGAGGGGCTTTGTGGTTTAACAGCAAACCACAGCCTGACAACTGTAGGCTATGGCTAAGGTAAGTAAAGAGTCCCTCAATAACCCATTTTCCATTGACTTACTACTCCACCTAGCACTAACTTATAGCACTGACAGTCAATCCATAATCAACAATAATAGCACTTCCCTGCTAAGAAAACAGAGGCAAAGAAACTTGCAAATGAGTACATATGAGTGATTACTTTTCCCATTTGCTTGTCTCTCTAAAAATGTAAACCCCATAATGAGAAGCAAGACACTTCTTAAAGGGTCTGCTCCTACACCAACCATGCTTTCTATGTTGTTAAAGCAATCTTTAAGAATTCACTTTAGAAATGAAGATTAATTGCTTGGTTTTGTCTAAATGAAAGCATTTAATTTTTTCCTAGCAGCATGCAGTATTTGCCTGAAAAATCTCATTAGTTCTTTCACAACAACCTATATTTGTTAAGTACCAATACGAAAGATAGGTTATACAATTTGAGAAACACAGAAACAAACAAAACAAACAAACAAACAAAAAAAAAACACCACAGAATTTTCTTTTTAATGAGAAAAATTTAAAAAAAAAATAAATGAGGCAAATAAAATTCTAATCCTTTGCAATTCATGAATGAAAGGATTTCACAAAGATTGGAAAGTGTCATTTTATTTCAGGGTTATCATGGAGTGGGCACTCTAGAGCTCTTAAAAAAAATTGATTTTGTAGCTGAAAAATGGGAAAGAAGTTCAAAGAAGTTAAATTCATACTTGAAGATGCATTTTTACCTGCCAGAACTTGAAATACAAAAACACATTCTGATCTGGGTTCGGTTCAGTTAGTTAAAAATCCTTAAAATGTATTCATCATTTCTATGTAATTCCAGTAAAATCGAAGGAGAGGAAGAATTTGATACACTTCTCACTGGGAGGCTGTGACAGTTTTTGAAAAGAATATGCATTGAAGCCTGGGCAGAGGTAGGCACTACACCTCCCAGAAGGATCTCTGGATTTAGAGATATTATTTAGAGATATTCTTATATTCTTATAGCATCCTCTATTCAATACGAAGCCACAGAGCCCCAGAAGGAGAGATGAGAAGTGTGAAGACCTGAATGTACTGAAGGAATTTTCAGAAAGTAAAACTTTTGGAAGGGGAAGGCTCTGGGTACCGGGCATCTCATGCTGAGGAAGTGAACTTATTTCTTCCTTTTCCTGTGGGCTTATATTAACCTTTAAGCTTTTGGGTCAATAAGGAAACTGGTTCTCTTAGTACAATTTATTCTGTCAGCTTTTACACTTCATTTTCCTAATTATTAAAAAGGAATGTTTTTAATGCATTTTTACGATTTCCAAGGTAATGTCACCTTTCTTTTCTAGCAAAAATAATTAAAAAAAAATTAAAAAAAAAAAAATCAGAAACGGTGTTTTGCATCCATTTAGATATTCAAGAGCTATTGAGTCTTCAGATAAATAAAAAATTGTTTCATAGGGACAGATAGACATAGACAAGACAAATTCTTCTGTGTTGTCTCCTCACTGTTACCCGTAAGTGTTTGAGTACATATTTAGCATCATTACTGTGATTAATTGTATTCATATCAACAGAAATATATGCTATAAAAAGTTGAGCACAGAGTGAGTAAATATGGAGCTAAACCAATAAACGTCTGGATATTCTTCTCAAGTGGGAAACCTTGTCTGCCTTCCAGGAAGAGTCAGGATGGCACATAAGTAAGTACAACTCTTCTTTGCAGACATTTCCTCATAAGTCTTCCTACTTCACTTCAGGGACACCTCTACACAGAGAAAACTTCACTCACTGTGATACTCAATTTGAAGTTAGGTATTGGAGAAAGGGAATGGATGAAAGTTGTGAGTGAATTTTCACCTTAAGAACCAAATCTACATAGCACAGAGCTAGTCTGTTTTCCTGGTGAGTATATAATTTTGAATCAGACCTGAATGTAAAAGCTTTCCCAGCCCTTGGCAGGAATTAGCTCAGAGTATACAGCATCTAGTACTAAGTTACCTGTACTCTGCTAACATAGCTGCTTTCTTGACAATATCCACTTGATTTTGTATGTCTAAAAGGAAGAGATAAAGTGCAGAAAGAGCTGAATAGAAATGTGCCCTATCTATTTTATTAATGTAGAATGATAGAAAAGAAGGCACCTTAAACAAAACAAAACAAACAAAAAGTAAAATCTCCATATTACATCTAGGGGTTTTGAGTGGGAGGCCACAATAATCCACTTCTCTGGATGTACACAAATTGAAGCATGAATTGGCTTTATGGAGCTGATAAAAGACAGCTGTAGAGAAGAGACAGAGTCCTGTTACCAGAGTAATTTAGTATTACCAACACAAAAACCATAGCATTAAAAAGAACACAACTGGGGTTATTGGAAACAATCAGTCATCAGCATGACTGTGTATCTCCAGTTACTACACCAGTGCTGTAATAAACTGTACTGAATCAAGTTCACAAGAAGAAAACTAGGATTTGTTTCTTGCTGAAACGCTTCACAGATAAACAAATGAAAAACAGGAGCATGGCTGGCAAAATGTATATGTGATAGCTGGAGTATGATTCTGCAGCTGACACTCAAACACAAGGACTGAAGTACTGCTGTGTAGCCTCCTGAATCCATTAGCATACATTTTCTATAACTGAAATTGAAAAATCGCATAAATGTCCAGTTTACCATCTCTGATATTTTTCTCTTTCCAACAAAGGACAATTTCTTCAATCAAATAAGGAGCAAAGGAGATACTCCAGAATATGGAGTATTCCCTTGTCGGCAGTGTAGACATTATCCATGCCTGTCACACAGTATAAAGTCAAGAAGAACTAAATAAAATGCATGCAGAGATGAAACATCATCAGCAATACTACAGCATTGCTTAAGGAAGACTTTACTGAGAACTTTTATTTTAAATATTCATACAAAGCCATCTTTTAGGTAAATGGGAAAAAAAAATGCTGTGCTCCCCAAAACGTACCTGAATGTACCACTCTGCATTAAATTGCAAACATTCTGACAGTTTTTTTGTGAGATTTGAAACATACTGATTTTCAAAACATTACTTACAGTTCAGAACAGTGAGGAAATACGTAAGGGCAGCATTATATTACAAAAGGTTTTCTTCTTAAAACTTTTCAGAGAGTACAGGCTTTGTATTGAGAACATCTGTAATGAACAAAAGGAGAATTTCAATGTGAGGCAAGGAAAGAAGGAAGGTACTTGGATCAGGACAAATTCCTCTTCAAAGAGTTAGTAAATTCAGATTACGCCTTGCAAAGTGCTAAACTTCTGGGGATGCCACTAAAATCAACAAGCTCAAGTTGCCCCATTGCCTCTCAAGCTGTATGTCTCTCAGCTCCTGAACAACAGGCAGCTGTGAAGTCTGGTGACTGGTCCATTCATTTTTCTTTCAACTTTCAAATACTGAGCTTGGCTCTCTCCAAATGATACCAAGGCTTGGAGTCCCTTAACTAAACAGTTTGGAATCAGATGGTTGACCTGATCTAGATCTGAGAAAATTCTAGGTGAAAGCTAAGAAATGACAGGATCATAGAAACATAGATTCATAGAACAACCCAGATTGGATGGGACTCGTAAGGTTCATCAAATTCAATCCCTGATTCCACACAGGACCGTTTCCCTCAAAAAAAGAAAAGCATAAATGCCATTTATAATGTGACAGGTGGAAGAATACGTGAATTCAGAAGTCCTGGTACTCAAGTAAGTCTTCTTGTGCCTCTGGATATTTAATCAACAAAAACTCTGCAGCAGGAAAAGTGTATCTGATGATAAGTAAACAAAACAAGAAGCTCTCTGTCTACTTTATGGAACTGTTTCTTTTTAAGCCATTTTTGCTGGCATTTCTGTATCAGGATCATGAAAGCCCATGTTATTCCACACTGAAGGCTTGCTATGACTCTTCCCATTTTTCTGTATGCCTGAGAGTGATCTCTGAGTTCTTCAGACTTAGAGGTCAAGTTTTCCCATATCCTGTAGGAACATTTTTGTTTTGCCACCAGACCTGACTCATCTTCAAAATACTGTCTTTCCTGCGGAGCTCTTCTGTCCCACTGTGTAGATAGAACAGCTTCAAAAGCTGACACTTGAATAAGCAACAAACCATCTCTGCCTCCCCAAATCACTCCTGGACTGACCTCAGTGCACATGAAGTCAGAATTGCTATCGTTCCGTTCCATTATCTCCGAAGTCAGTCATCCCCTCAGCATGGCAGTCAGTCCTGACCATTCTTCCTGCACATTTGCACCAGACTTTTTTTTTCCAGAGCAAAGCAAAGGAAATCATTGAGAATCTCTGACAGGGACCTCAGAGGGAGGTGGCTAGCACAAAAATAAAATAAAATAAAAAATCTTCACAAAGGATGAAATATTTATTACTAACTTGATGGAAACAGATAAAATCTACAGCTCTTCAGTGTGAGTCAGGTTGTTCACACTACTGAGTCACGCAGAGAATCTAAGTATTTGCAAGCACAAATATTCCCTTTTACCTGAGTTTCCATACTTATTATTATGATTGAAAGCTGTCCCATGAGTTTTTTTTTTATCAATGACAAATCACAGCTTACAGAACGTAGGTAGCATACTTTGGTCTGCTTCTGTCAGCAATCTGATTGTGGTACTAATAGGAATGGGAGGGTGGTTGGACTAAATGATCTTGCAGGTCGTTTTCAACCTTGTGATTCTGTGATTCTGTGATCCAGGCTTGAAGGGTCTCTGTGCACAATCTCTACAGCCCAGCCTCACAAGGAGGAACAAAAAGTGTTCTTGCTGTCTGTAGCAAAGTGGAACGGATTACTGAAGGCAAAGATTGAAAGGCTATTTTGCAGAACACTGAAGCAGTCATAATGATCAAAAGCCAGGAGTATGCGCAGAGACAGGCAGGAGTAGAGGTGGATTGGAGAGAAGGTAGACATGCCTTAGGTGTAAGAAATTGGAAAGCCACTGAAACAAAAGCTTAAACAAGGGCAGAGAACTCACAGTGGCTTTTATAAACCATGGAAGAAAGGCTTGAATAGCAGCACACAGAAAATAAGATTATAAATATATGCATATTAAGAGAGTCAGGGAAAAATGCTAGCACAGTAGAAATTGTTCTCTTGGAATTACGCTGAAACTGCATCATATTGAATACGTATATATAGTGTCATCCTCACAAATCCATGGAGAACCTTTCTTCTATCTTCCTCTTTGCATTTTTTACCATCCCTCTATGCTTTTCACAGGTCACAACTTTCTGCATTAAAATGCTTTGGCATTCCTTCACATTGGTTTGTCTTTAAATAGCTAATGGAAATGTTTAAAGGTGAAAGACAATTTAAAAGAGAGAGAGAGAGAGAGAGAGAGAGAAGGTGAAGAAATGAATCGTTCATCACAAAATATCATCTTTGGCTTTAGAAATGGGGAAACAGAGGCACAGGAGCTTAAAATAAGTGACTCAGTTCTACATTAAGCCAGTGTAAAAAAATAACTGGGGCTAAAGGCATTGTCTGATACCTTTTTTGAAGACATGGGGAGGCTGAGCCAGAATCGTCACTCAAGCACTGAGGTTTTTCAGATTTATTATTTCTTGATAGATATGAGGTTAAGTGGTTGCTTCCTTTTGTAGAGGCTCCATTAACTCAATTTTGCATCTATTTGGAGTTCTTTTCAAAAAAAAAAAAAAAAAAAAGAAAAGAAAAAAAGAAAGCTTAGCAACCAAGGGAGTCTTTGCTTTGCAAAAGCTATTTGCATGTTAAAGAACTGAGGCTTGAAAAACTAAGAACACTTATTTAAAAGCACGTATTGTGAAGAGAGAATAGTGGTTTGTTCAGTCCTCCCTTCTCCAGACACCTATTATAAGCCATGCATCTGGTATCCTGTACATTTCAGGTTACGTTGTCCTTCACCATAGATTTCCACAGATTCCATTTGATCATTATTCTACTGAAAATAAGGCATAACACTGAAAATGTATGGTGCACCTTATCCAGGTTACCTCATTGTTCTGACATTAGAGAAATTACAAGGCATATATTTGGAAAATAAACAACTTCTTTTTCCTAATATATGTAACTTTAATTCCTTTATATGTTAGTGAGTTTCTTTTAAACAAGAGGATTTTTCCAAAAAACAAGCACTATTCCTAGTGCATGCAGAGTCTCTCTGGAGAGACCTTGACTCATTTTTTCTGCTCCTAAAAGAAAATCTTTAAATATGTTTTGCAGATCTATATTGCGCTAGATGTTTTAAAGCAAACAAATAAAATAAATCTGAAAGCACTACCATATATCATTGCCAGCTGATGGATTGATTTTTGAATGTACAGAGTGGAGCCAGCATCCCAGTCCTACTGAATGTCAATGAGCACTGAGAATGAAATTCTACTCAGAGTATTTCATCCAAAATGAACGCAAATACAACTTCTAAGGTTTTTTTTTTTTCTGTTCCTGTAGCGTAATAATAGAAATACTTATTTTTTCTTACGTATGGCTTATTTTGCAGTCCAGAATCTCCTTTAATCTTCATTTCAGTTATCTTTGTTTATTAGGTTGACTTTCTGTCATTTCTTTATTCTTATTGTCATTGCTAAGTTTTCCCAAATTATTATGTCCCATGGATTTAATTAGCTAGTTGTTTACCCCAAGTGCAAAAGTAATCTTGTGTAAATTAGTGGTATTTCCTGTCCTCACTTCTGTGCAGCTGTGCTGATCCACATCGGTGGAGGCTCTCTCTGATTGCCCCTAGAAGATTGTTAATGGAGACTAGATATGAGCAATTAACTGCAGTATCCAGTTCACAGAATCCCTGCAATTATAACCAGATCATAATCCTTTAAACCCAGCTGTCAATTCCCATATAATTCTTATGCACTGTCTCCTCAGAATTGCAGTAAATTAGTATTTTCAGCAAGAAGCCTTTGTTTGGGTTAAATGGATACAATTTTTGATATGTTCCACTGAAGCTCTACCAGTAGACGGTTCAGCTTGGTCAGTCAAATGCTAATCTAAACTGCATGCATCAGTGAATCATCTTGAAGGGTTCGCTGGTTTTAGGAATATAAATCTTTTGATACACAGTAAAATAGAACCACAGGGATCAAAATGAAGATGATTTTATACATAATAAATGCACATCTGAATCTGGATAGGAAGAATATTTTCCATCTAGGTCTCAAGTTTTGTGTTTGGTTGTTTTTTGGTTTTTTTCTGAGAAAAGATAAAAACATTTAAAATGAGCAAAAAGAAATTTGTGGTGATATTTATGCCAAATTTGAACCAAAATTACTGTCTCTAGATCATGAATATCCAATTCCAATATTTATTTATCCATGTCCAATATTTAAAGAGCTAGGATACAATCACTCTAAGATTCTACAATCTGAAGGCTTTATTCATGAGAATAGTGAAAAATTAGGCAGCAACAAAGCAGTAACTAGATTTTACATAAAAAAAGTATTTATACAAAGATACATATGTACATGCATGTATATATTTGCTTGTATATATACACATACATATACATACACACATATACATATACATTGCATATAGATATATTTAAACCTCCTTAGATTAACTAACATGCAACAAGCCAAGACAGCATATTTTCTGTTTCAGTGATTACCATAAGGACTGCCAAAACCACTCTCAGTATCTCACCTTGTGCAGCATTCTGAAATACTGATTCTGCAGTATTTCTTAGCTAAAGTTTCCCCTTTCAGCCAGTAAGATCTCCCCAGAATCAACAAACATAATGCAGAGTTCAAGCAACTATTACTGTTTACATACAGAGAAATAGATTGCAGAATGCTAGAATTCAACAAGAATCAGAGGTGATCTTTTGTCACCTTTCAAGAAGAGGTTCTGTTGTCTTTAAAGGCAAGTTATGACATACATAATGAGATTACAAGGCTACTTACTAGTCAGGATAGCAATTAATGTAGCAAGCTCCAAACAGTTTCAAAACAGCCAGTCTGAGATTAGAATTAGAAACTCTGTCAAATGCAAGAGCCAAACAAGGAGAAAGGCATATGGTCAGTATGTCCTATGGAAAAGAAAAAATAATAAGAAGTGTAAGGGAGAAGATAATCAAAGAGAAGCATATTTGTGAACATTGTTTTTATCCTTTGTGTTTATTCTTCCCTCAAAGAACCCCCTTGATCTCACGCCAATCAATCTTAAAACACTTCCTGAATCTAAAAAAGAAAAAAAGAAATGAGAAAGAAAAAAAAAAATGAAGGTTGCTCTTTCTGGAGTTGGTTTGTCCTGGGAGGATTAGTTCTGTAGAGAAAGCATCTACAGCATCAAGAAGCATCAGTGTTTTTCCCTCTTCAAGGAGCAGTTGTCATGAAGGGTGTTTCTTAGTAGTTCCTCCTGCTATCTAGAAAACAGACATTGGAAGCAGAGGAAGAGTTCTGGAGATGAGGTAGAAGGGGAGGTGGAAAGGGAATGAACTGCAAAATGAACCACAATTGTCTATGGGCCCAAACAAACCAAAATTACAGTGCTTGATTTTCAGCACAGTTCCTGAGAGGTTATATTTTATATGAAGGACGGTGTAGTGCTGGCTGACAAAGGATAATCCATTTACTTAAACAAAAAAAAAAGCTAATTCTTAGCTTGTTTGTTAACATATATGAAAGCAATATTCTCACTGACAGATTTTAATTCCTACTCCTGTAAATTCAAATATACATTCCCATTTTTCAACAAAGTATCATAGTATCACAGAATCACAGAATCATAGCTTAGGTTAGAAGGGATCTTAAAGCTCATCCAGTTCCAATCCCCTGCCGTGGGCTGGTTGCCACTAGATCGGACTGCCCAGGGCCCCATCCAGCCTGGCCTTCAGCACCTCCGGTAGGGCATCCACAGCTTCCCTGGACAGCCTGTGCAAGTGCCTCACCATGCTCTGAGTGAAGAATTTCCTCTTAGTATTGAATCTAATCTAAACTAATTTAATCTAATCTAATCCAATCTAATCTCTCTTCTTATAGTCCTATCAGATTGCACAAAAACTCAGTCTCCCTCCTGCTTATAAGCTGCCTTTAAGTATTAGAAAGCCACATGAAGTTTCCTCAGCTCTGATTATATTTGTGGCCCTTCTCTGGGTTTGCTCAACAGCTTTGTCTTTCTTGTACTCCAGGTGGGTCCTAACAACAACAGAGTAAAGGAAGACAATCTCTTCCATTGCCCTGCTGGCCTCCCCACTTTTGATGCAGCCCAGGATACAGTTGGCATTCTGGCCTGCAAGCTCACTCTGTTGGCATGCAACAAGCTTTTTGTTCACTAGAATCCTCAGATCCTTCTCAGCAGGGATCAGTGAGTTTTTCTCCCAGTTTGTACATGTATTTGTCACTCTCCAAACTCAAGGTCAACACCTTACAATTGGTGTTCTTTAATATCATAAAGGTTCTCGTAATTTTTGGGCTTGTACAGAGAGCCTTGCCCTCTCGATGGCATCCCTTCATTTTTGTTGTGTTAATGTACCACTCAGCTTGCTGTCATCAGGAGACTTGCTGAGGGTGTACTAAATCCCATCAACTATGTCATTTATAAACATGTTAGAGAGAACAAGTCCCAGTATCACAGAATCATAGAATCAAAGAATGGTTTCTGTTGGAAGGGATCTTTAAGATCATCTAGTTCTAAGCTCTCTGCTGTAGGCAGGGATACCTCCCACTAGACAGCTCACAGCCTCATCCAGCTTGCTCTTGAAGGCTCCCAGAGAGGGGGCATCCACAGACTCATTGGGCAACCTGTTTATGTGTTTTACTACCTTTGCAGTAAATAATTTCTACCTAATATATAGTATAACCATTTCCCCTTGTCCTATCACTACATGCCCTCATAGAAAGTCCCTTCCCAGGTCTCCTGTAGGCCCCCTTCAGGTACTGCAAGGCCTCTATAATCCTCCCAGATCCCTCTCTTCTCCAGGCAGAACAGCCCCACCTCTCTCAGCCTGTCCTCATAGGGAAGGTGCTCCAGCCCTCTGATCATCTTTGTGGACATGCTCTGGACCTGCTCCAACAGTTTGATGTCCTTTCTGCGATGGAGGCCCCAGAACTGGACACAACACTCCAAGTGGGGTCTCTCCAGAACAGAGTATTGGGGCAGAATTACCTCCCTTGACCTGACCTTTTAGGTTAAGGATGCAACCTGGGATATGGTTGGCCTTCTGGGCTGCAAGTGCACACTGCCAGCTCATGTTGAATCAACCAACATGCCCAAATCCTTCTCTTCAGGACTGCTCTCAAGCCTTTCTATGAGCAACTTGTATCTGTGCTTGAAATTTCCTTTACCCAGGTGCAGGACCTTGCACTTGCCCTTGCTAAACTTCATGAGGTAGGCAAGGACCCATCTCTCAAGCCTGTTTCAGGTCCCTCTGGATGGCATTCCTTCCTACTAGTGTACCAACTGTGCCATTCAGCTTGGTGTCATCTGCAAACTTGCCAAGGGTACATTTGATCCCACCGTCCATGTCACTTATAAAGATGTTAAATTGTAGTGGTTCCAGCACCAGTCCCTCTGGAACAACAGTTATCACCAGCCTCTACTTGGACAGTGAACTGCTGTCTGCAACTCTGCTCACCATCCAGCCAATTTTTATCCAGTGAGTGGTCCATCCATCAAATCCATTTTTCTCTAATTTGACAACCAGGAAGACATGCAGGACAGTGTCAAATGCTTTGCACACATCCAGGTAGTTAATTTCAGTTGCTCTCCCTTTGTCCACAGATGCTATAACTCCATAATAAAAGGCCACCAAGTTTGTCAGGCATGACTTGCCTTTGGTGAAGCCACATTGGTTACTGCCAATCACTTCATCTTTATTTTCCATGTGCCTTAGTAGGGTCTTCACAAGGATCTGCTCCATGATCTTGCCAGGCACAGAGGTGAAAGTGACTGGCCTGTAGTTCCCTGTGTTTTCTTTTTTTTTCCTTCTTGAAAATGGACGTTATGTTTGCCCTTTTCCAATCAGTAGGAATTTGACCAGACTGCCATGACCTTTCCCTCAGAATCCATGGATGGATCTCATTGGATCCCATGGACTTGTGCACCTTCGGGTTCTTTAGGTCGCAAACCTAATCTTCACTTATAGCAGGCAGATCTTTCTTCTCTAACTTCTTAACTTTGCTTTCTGTAGCTTGGGTGGTCTAGCTAGAGCCCTTGTTGGTGAAGAAGCAAAGAAATCTTTGATCACCTCCGCTATCTCCATATCCCTTGTGATGAGGTCTCCAATTCCCCCCTAGTGAGGGCACACATCTTCCCTGGCTTTAGTTTTATAGCTGATATACCTGTAGAATTTATTCTTGGTCCCCTTTATGTCCCTGGCTAGATTTAATTCTATCTGGGTTTTAGCATTCCCAACCTGCTCCCTGGCTGCTCGGACAACTTCTTTGTAGTCCTCCCAGGTAACTCATTCCTGCTTCCACTGCCTATACATGCTCTTTTTTGCACTTAAGTAAGTCCAGAAGCTCCTTGTTGATCCATGGAGGCCTCCTGGTATTCTTGCCTGCCTTTCTATTTCTTGGGACGCATTGCTTCTGGGCTTGGATGAGATGGTCCTTGAATACTGACCAGCTTTCATGGGCCCCTATTCCCTTCAATGTTTTAACCCAAGATGGACTCCTGGGGGACACCACTCATGATCAGCCTTCACTCAGACATAGAGCTGTTAATCACAACCCTCTGGCTACAACCACCCAACCAATTCCATATCTAATGAACAGTCTCCCTTCAAATCCACGAATCATAGAGATGTAAAGAGACCACAGACCATTCTCTATAGGAAAGCATTCAAATCATTTTACTATAAATAACAGCATTCAAAAAAGAATAAATTAAATAAAATAAATTTTTTTAAAAAGGTTTTTTGATTACTTGTTCTTTTTTCATGCACAGAATTCTTCACAGTTAAGAATAGTGGATTTTTTTTTCACCCTCTAAGATTAATTCATGAATTAGAGTTGTTTGTTTATGTACATCCACATAGTGAATTGCAAAACTGCACTAACTTGGAAAAAAAATTAGAAAAAGAAAAGTTCAGGCAAATATAATAAAAGGCCAATCAGGCTGCTCAGGATTCAGATTGCTGACTGTGGAAGACCAACGCTACTTCAGAGGCCAATTTTCAACAGCTGAATGAATTGCTGTTCAGTATACATGGGATTAAAAAGAATACCTCCAAGAGAATCTTATAATAACAATCACATTTAGAAAGTCCTGAATTTACTTCTATGCTCTGTAACTAACACAGAATAATCCCACTGTAGCTGATCATGCAATTAAAATAGGGAAAAATGAAACAAACTATACATGTACTAGCTACATTTTCCCCATGGTGCAATTGTTCGTGTTAGAGATGCAATAGGTTTGAATGAAGAAACAGAATTTCTATGAACAATTTTTGTGAAGTTACACCAATAACACTAGCAAATGAAACATGTAATATGTTATGTTCATCTGGGAACAAATAATGCAGGGAAGGCAAGTGAAGCCATTGTCTTTTCTACAATGAACATAGCAAGGAAATACACTTTTTACAATCCAGAACCATGGACACGAATAAACTTGCTGTTTAGAAACCACACAGATGTGTATTTCCATTATCCTCAGTGGAGATTTATCAGCTTTCAGGAAAAAAAGAGGAAAAAAATATTTTCCTAAGGGACTTCCATGATGAAGACAGGTTGATTATGCTTATGAATAAAATTCTGTTGAAATGAAACAATCTGCAACATACATACTGTGCCCATGGTGGTTAAGAGTCACTTTTGTTTTATGTAAATGCAAAAAGGAAAAAAAAAAAAACAAAAAAACAAAACAAACAAAAAAAAAAAGGGAAAACATTGTGAGTCTTGATCATGATCAGCACTAGGAAGAATGATGATACTGGCTGCGCCAGGGGAGATTTAGGCCGGATGTTAGGAAATACTACTTTTCAGAAAGAATGGTCAGGCACTGGAATGGGCTGCCCAGGGAAGTGGTGGAGTCACCAGTGCTGAAAGTGTTCAAAGAATGTTTGGACTTTATGTTGAGGGATATGATTAATGAGAACTATTGGTGATAAATGGATGGTTGGACTGGATAATCTTGAAGGTCTTTTCCAACCTTGGTAATTCTGTGATTGTGTGATTTTGTTACTTCTCCCATCAATCATAATTACTGATGCTAAGAGTGATTTCTAAACACTTTTCATTTAAAATTAAAAAAAAATAAAATAAAATTTTTCATTTAAAAGTGGAATTTCATTGTGTTCTCTGAGCACAAATATACAAAATTGCTAGAACTTCTGTATGTATACAATCTTTTTTGAACCTCATATGTACACAAAATGCCTCTACCTAAAGAAGTAATCCAGCACACCAGCTTACATTAATGAAGGTACTTAAATATTCTTCTTTGGCAGATAATTATTTTCATATTCATTTCACATGATTTGTGACGTGATAGATCAACAGTAATGCAATACATGGAATCTGTGACCAATGTGGCAAGGGGGCAATTTATGCCAGATTACTAGTAGTAATGTTTGGGTAGGAAATTCACAGAAACCGTAACAAAATTTCAGCACTGGTTCTTTGTCAATATCCTGACTCAAAAGCTTTATAGTCACTTGTCCATAGCAGATGTGCCACTACAAATTACAGCACAGGGCTCAGAGAGTTACTGATCAACCAGAAAAACACAGGAGTTTTACTTCCTGCCGGTGTGTTAAAAGGATTGTGTTAGTTATGGAGCTTTTTAAGCAGTACAGCTGCCAAATAACTCAGATGTAACCAGTCCCAGACCTTGCAGTAATGCAGTGAATTCATTTGTCGGCTAGTTTTTGTTCAACATGTAGTTTGCAGAAAGATTACACAATGAACATAACACAACATTTGGGCTACTGCCTGTGAAATTCTGCTTTTGGATATAAAAGACAAAATTTAGAAGTGAAAGAGAAATTTTGCAATAAAACTGGCATCAATTAAGTGATTTCTTTCTGTTGCAGTCACACATATCACAAGACAGAGAGTGAGAAATCTCTCTGAACTGTTGTATAGCTACTATACATGCAGACATAGGTGAATGAGAGGAGATTACAAGGAGATGGAGAGAAAATTTCTGTAGACGGAGCAACTGTGAACAAGACAATTTCAGGAAAGAAGTCTGCTATTTAGACTAGTAACTTGCAAGGTGATGGTTAGTAAATGCTCATCTTGGAAATGCATTATTATAACGCAGATGACCACCACTGGGAGTAGAGACTGATCCTCCAGCAGGCAGCCGCAATAGGCTGTTGTCTGCACACAGACTAGTTGTGACAGTAGGACAAGGACTGCTATTAGTGAGAAAAGATTCTAGATATTGCTACAGAAAACAAAGCCACAGTCTTAGGAAGAAGAAATGCACTGTGGTCTTAGATTATTGTAAGAATCAAGTTACCCAGTCTCCAGGTTATATTTTAGGTTATTCAGTTCTGAACCAAAGTATTCCTGAGATTAATTCTACTACTGCTTTAAATGAAGAGCAGGATGTGTAGAACTATATGGAGGAACACCAAATACACAAGCATACACAACTATATACAGATAAAACATCGAATTAGTCAGACTTCTTGAGCAGCATTTAGCTGTTGCATAAATGCATTGCAAGCTTCACTATTCTGTTGTTAACACTGGTTCCTAATTGTGATGGCTGTCATGTTTAAACTGGACAAAACAGATTACAAACAACAGGTCCAAAATGGAATAACAACTCAGCCATAAAATACATTTGCTTGGTCTGAAAGCTACAGATGAGTCTGCTCACTACACGTCATCTGGGAGAACATGAGATCTGTATTGCCTAGGTTCAAGTACACATTCATCCAAAAGTGGTTTAGAAATTAAACCATCATATTATTATTTGCTTATGCTATACTGAAGCAATTGTGGATTTTCCACAAGAAGTTGTATTTCTGTCTCTCCGAGTACATGAATATCCAAATAAACCTTATACCTAATATGCAACCTAGATGAATTCTTACTTCAACAATGAATTGATAGTGGTTTCTGAAAGCTATCAGGCTACAAACTGTACCATAATTGTCAGAGTAATTTTACTAATGGTTTAGCATTATTGGTTTTTGTTGTTATTGTTGTTGTGTTGTTTTGTTTTGTTTGCTTTTTATTGCAGAAAAATTATTGAAATTGTTACTGTTGTTTTTATAATCATACAATGAGAAGAAATGCACCCGCATTTCCAACAAATTTGCAACTTTAAACAGTAGATCACCAGGTATCTTGTCAAAGTCCACGCCTTCTTGCTAAAGTGCATGTACAGAATTACAGAGCAAAGAGCCAGTGAGTTACTCAGCCCAGGTCAGATGAAGGAAAAGAAGCTCTCAGATTCTGGAGGCAAAGATTATTAATAAAGTTACTTTCCTGACAGATACAAGGCAATTTATTGAAGAAAGCACGTATGTGGCAGAGAAATGGTTTTCGCTATCAGTCAGCACATTGTAATTAGGATCCTTAAAATATTTTACAGATTTCAATGTTCTCTTTACTGCTTTTATAACTGCACCAATTTTCAACTTATTTTTATGGATTTAAGATGGCTCTTCAACAGCAGAGCACATTAGAAAAAAAAAGCCTTCGGGAATTCCTTAACCTACTCATATTCACCACATAAAGCAAATTCATATTAAGGAAAAGAATAATGATGGATGCTAGAATGAGACTCAAGTAGTCATCAGTCTTTGCCCCTCACATGGTGATCTCAGGATTAAAGGTGACAATGGTTGGCAGGCAAGAAAAAAGCTGAGAGGTTCATCCTGGAACATCACAGGATCCAACCTTCTCGAGTTTCGAGCGTAGCGTTTAAGACTTCATACCTGCATAATACTATTCAATATCAGAGGACAGTCAGATCTAGATAAAAAAAACAGCAGAAAAATTAATGACAAGTTTAGTTATAAACTTGTATCCAGGAAAACTTGAGCTTAGAAAAGGCTGTGTTTGTCTTCAATTAATCATAGAATCATAGAACGACCTGGGTTGAAAAGGACCACAATGATCATCTAGTTTCAGTACCCATACCATGTGCAGGGTCACCAACCACCAGACCAGGCTGCCCAGAGCCATATCCAGCCTGGCCTTGAATGCCTGCAGGGATGGGGCATCCACAACATCCTTAAGCATGATTTGTGCTAACTTGTATTTTTACCATATCCAGACTCTACAGTCCTAAATTGTCACGACACAGTCAGAAATACAGTAAATTGCTAATCTCATAAAAGGCTTTTAAAGATTTTAAGGGAGACAAACATTTGTCTAGATAGATAGTTATTGAAGTAAGGTGAGATAGGATAATGTCAGTAATGTCTTTTGTTCATGCTCCAGTTGGCTTGATGCGAAGAGGCTCAGAATAACCCCTGTATGTCTCATTCATCTTTGCAATTCCTTTTAGACCAAAACTAGTCCGAAAGTCCTTCCTATTAGAGTCATATGATGGAGACAGGAAAGTTACAAGCACAAAGCCCTGGGTCAGATTGCCTTTAGAGCAATTTGGATGAAATGAACTTGAGCTACAGAAATACAGTAGCAGCAATTTGCATGTATCTAGTCTGGCAGGAAGGAAAGGAATCGTTATTGCCAGTATCCCAAAGGTAATCAGTGTACTAGAGATGCTTCATCCAAAGGTGACATAGAAATGCTAACTGCTTCCCAGCATCAACCGGGGTATTTTTTGCCATTCTTAATAACAGCCAATTATCAAGCCAGTCAGTTGTTCAGCACAATGGAAAAATATAAAATAAAAAAAGATTTTCAGGGCTGTATTTTCAGCTCACCTCCAATTCTGCATTCCATCAGGCAACATAAATATGTCTGAAAATGGCATGAAAGTTTAAAATAAGTTGTTAATCTGAAACAATTTCTCTGTAATGAATTCTTCAAAAAGCTCTTACAACTAGGCATCCAAATGATGAATCATCAGAAACTGAGTATCTTATTCCCTTGACTGATTTTTCTTTTTTTTAACTTCAAAATTTAAAATGTTGTGAGTTGCCAGCAGCGCTCAGGCATGGTAGCTTTTTACCATAGTTTACATCTATATTGCTTAATTAATTTAAATACTATAAATGTTTGTTTGTTTTTTTACAAAGCTGTTTTGGTAGCTGTTTGGATTTTGCAAAACTAGGAGAGGGGGAAAAAAAGACAGGAATCTTGGATAAGAATAAATTTTAGCAGATGTGAAGTTTTGTTCATTAACATAAAGTCAGCATTAAATGTCAAACACAAATGTTTTCTACCTAACAAAAACACGTTATCAGGAGTAATTAAACAAATTATGTTTAATGTAACTTGCATTCTTACAGCTAAGGTTAAATTAACAAATCAGTATGCTTCTAGAGAAAACGGCATATTCATTTACTGTTATGCTTCATACAGATTGATAGTTGCCTAGATGGTATCTTAAATTATTTGTATTCTTTCTGCTTATAATTTCCAAGTGTTAGTAAGATGTTAGTATGAGTTGCAATTCTTTTAGGTGATATCAGATCTGAGCAGGAGTAAACACTGACAAGCCGTACCACTTCACGCTGGTGAGCAAAGGAAGTAGTAAGTAATGATATGAACTTTAAGAGGCTATTCTGTCAGCAAAACTGGTACACATTTTCTTCTTCAAAATCCTCAATCAGTTGTAGAAAGATTCATGACAATTCAAAAATGAATATGAATATATATCACAGTCAACTTGGTTATTGAATGTGAGCTGTTTTCTGTACTAGTACAGTTGGTTTGCTGAAATAAAGCTCAACTATTTATACACAAATTTCATATCCAAATGGAAAAGCAGACTGAATCTATCTTTATGAACTTGTGATTTTTTTAATAATTTTCATTTGGAAATGTTAGTCCATGTCTAAATATTAGACAGGAAGTAAGAAAGCATCCTGGAGAACTAGCCAATCTACTGCTTCAGGTAGCAAGGACAAGAAACTATACTATGTCTTGGGAGGACTTGTAAGACCAAACCACTTTTTCCTCCTTTTTTCTTTCTTTTTTTTTTTTTTTTTTCTATTGTAATGTGGGGAAGAAGAAGCTACAATTTTCCCCAAAGAAATAACAGCATTCATAATGTTGATTCAAACTGAAAGGTTAAGTCATGATAATATGTACACAGAATAAAGAAGTATAGTGATATTGACAACAGTTGGAGGCAAATCTGATACCATTCAGATTACTATTCACATACAGTAATACAGTCTGTGTTCCAGTGGTGTTTGAATCAGGTGGTAGCTGGCAAATGCAAAGGTGCTGTACTTGCTGTACTGTATATAGGTGGCTACATTTGGAGATGCAAGTTGTTTCACAAGGTTTTGATATTCCTATCCAGAGAACAGAGAACTTTTTACCTTCATTTGGTTTTCTGCTTTGAACTCAAAAAGAGTGTGTGTACATCATACAGCATTTCCCTCGATAGTAGCTTCTGTAAATGGTCTCAGCCCAGACACCCATTCTCCAGTACACTCAAAACAAATTACTGGTTTTCAAAAGCCATTTTGAAAGGATAATTCCACTCTCTCTTACAAACAGGCAATCTAGTTTCACAAGGATAATGCTGTGGACAGGCTTTCTTGTAGCAGGTAGATGCCTCATTTTTGTTTCTTGCTTTCCCATTCTTGGGTCAGTATAATTTATTTACTAAGTTTTGTGCTGCTGAGAGGAATAGTTTATAATAATTATGACACATTTTTCTCTTGATCTGAAAAGCTCTGAAACTTGGTGTTTCAATTACTGGTGTTTGTATGTTTCTAGTGACTGGAAAAGAAAAAAAACAGAGCATTTTGCAGTGACCGTGTAGCAACAGTGAATATTACATTGTTGCTTTGCTTATGCATTATACTGGCATCTGTACTAATTATATCAAAACCCCTTCAAAGGCACAAATGTACTGTCTTTATGATATACGTTGATTTCAACCCCATCACATTGTGTTGCTCAATTTTAGTGTGGAAAAGAATTATTGCAGATAAAAATTGCTTCGGCTATTCATGACTAGAAGAAATCATTTTCTGTGATTGTGCTATTGTAATATCATCTTTATGTGAAAGGAAAATATTTGTTTTGAGGGGACAAATTTCCTTCTTTGCTAGCTTCACATCCCCTATTTTCTCTAGGTCTCCTTCCTTTCTAACCTGCAGGATACTATTGCATATAGAAATTTTGTTGACGTAATCTCTCTGTTATTTGTTCAGCTTGCAGAATGTAATTAAATTGGTGTTTGCCCTGAATATTATCAGATATATTTTCTATATACAAGAAATTCAGTCATTCCAAGTATTGGCTTCAGCTTTTCCAGGGACCTACAGTAATTTGGAATCTACCACCATATGCTCATAAATCTGGTTTTGAGACTCCAGTATATCTACTAATTTCAGTTTATAAAAGTTTATTGAAAACTATTATTTGCAAATAAATAAGCAGAGGCCTTGGGTTCACAGTGTATACTGCAGATTATAATATATCTTTTTTTTTTTTTTTTTTCCACCCAAACCCATTCCAACGTCAGCAAAGCTCAGTAGAATCAGCTGAGGAGGAAAGAAAGCCTTGAATAAAATCAATGTGAAGGACAGTTCGTGAATCATTGCAAGAAAATTGTTCACAGTTTAAACTAAGAGTTAAGTTCAAAGGTTCCATTCTTCAAATTCTCCACAGTTTTGGCAAATTTTACCCTTAGAACATTCATGAAATGTTCTCTGCTGTAAACGGAGCACTGCAATGTCTTGACTTATCTTTTTTTTTTTTTTTTTTCCAGTTAAATGGTATTTAATTTACAAATGTGCCTATCAGTGTTTGCAAGTGAGAATTAAACAAAACTTTAATTAAAAATTTTGCTTCTCTCCTCTAAGAAAGAAGGAATCATTTAACTGAAATTTTTCTATAGTTTTCATAATGAACACAATACACATTATTCTTACATATACATTTGCCCCTCAGTGGAGAGAAAAAAATAAAAACAGAATGTTACAAAATTTTCTTCTATTTTCATTTATATTTATTTTTCATATTAAAAAATTAAAAATAAAGTGAAATGCCACCACCAAATGTGCATTGTGAGATGCCACTACCACTGCCAGCAAGATCCAAAGGCACACAACTGGTAAAAAATGAGTAATCCTGAAGAGTGTACTTCATACTGACATGTTAAAGATGGATAAAAATTTTTACAGGTTTAATAATTTTACTCCCATTATTCTTGTTGCTTGTTTCTCTCCTCTCCTCTTTTGTGAGATTAACCAGAGCAAACCCTTCACTGGTGGAGACTGTAACCACGTGAGCGAAGACACTTGTGACATTAGAAATGAATAAGATGATACTTGAATACTTTCACTATCCTATTGTCTTCTGCAGTGCATTTCTTCCACTACATTATATAGCTTTCCTTAGTTTTCTAAACAAAATATACCATTTTCTGCAAAATTATCTAAGCTAGACAATGTACTAAAGCTGTCCATTCTGAGAACATAGAGAAGACAGTTCAGAAAATCTCAGAGTGAATAGTTTCTCAAAGCAACACTCTGAATCTCAGTACTTCAGTTTGTATAGGAATATTATGAATTAATTGTCAGAACAGGACTCTGAACTAGCCAATAGAGTTGCGGGGTGGCAGATGAGGCTTGCTTCACTTCTATGCTTTTTTCACCTTAATGCTTCAGGGGAAATAAGTTTCATTACTTAATTTGATTTTGCAGAAGGTCTTGGAAATGTTACAGCCATTTCTAGAGGCAGGGTTATGACGACTCAGAAGTGATAGCTGATTTATTGGCAATTAAAGGCAAAATCAGGTTTTATTCTCATGCCTGAAGGTCACAGCAGTGCATGCTGACCAAACAAGCTACTACCACAAAAAAAAGATTGTGTGTCAATATACATGGAAGTTTCCAGCTACTCTCTCTATCAATTACTAATCCTCCATGGGTGTCACGTTGAAACCAAGAAACAAGTGTTTATATTTTCTTTTCATTTTGGCAGTAATTTGTAAGCTGTGTATGTAAGGACAGATCTGTATTCCCTTGCTAAATCTTCACCAAAATAAATGAATGACAAACGCTGCACCTGGGAATAATAACCCCAGACACCAGAACAGCCCAGGGGTGTGATTGCCTTAAAAACAGCTTTGGAGAAAGTTCTCAGTGGACACCAAGTTAAACACGAGGCAGCAATAAGCCTGGTAAAGATAGCCAACTGTATCTTGGGCTGCATTATGACCAGCAGGTGAAGGAACGTGACCCTTCTCATCTACTCAGCTCTAGTACGACAGCTGGAGTGCTCAGCCAGTCCCAGGCTCCCCAGTACAAGAGAGACATGGATACATTGCACCACTGTATGGCCACAAGGACAATCAAAGAACCGGATCATCTCTCATACCAGGAAAGTCTGAGAGAGCTGGACCTGTCTAGTATGGAGAAGAGAAACATCAGGGCCATCTTTTCCATGTGTATGTGGTTAGAGCTGAACAATGACTCTTGGTATCAGTGTCCAGTAGCAGGGCATATGGTGGGCACAGACTGAAATACAAGAGGTTCTTTTTTAACGTAAGAAAAAGTTGTGGGCTTGTGGGTTGGTTTTTTGTTTTTGTTTGTTTGCTTGTTGTTCTGTTTTTGGTTTTTGGCTTTGACTGTTTTTGAGTGTGGTCAAACATTAGAGCAGATAGCTCCAAGAGACTGCGGAGTCTACAGCTTTCAAAATCAGCAGTCCTGAGCTCCTGCATAGATGATAATCTGTCTGAAAAGCACATGGGTTTAACTAGAGGTAGTGCAAATTTCAGACTGGTCTGCCAGTTAATTAATTAATTATTAATGAGATTAATAATAATCCTCAGATACCAGGCTGTGGCTGAGAACTCTGTCCTATAAAAAATGCAAGAGTATGAAGGAAGAACAAAAAATAAAGGAAAAGAATAATGAATTAAAAAAAAAAAGCATGTGCCATGTAATATCAATATTTAACATTTTTTCTACAAAGAGAATGTGCTTTCTAGCTTATACAGTGACAATCTGCTTTTCACAAGACAAGCATATATATTATCTTGTAACATGACATTACAGTCTTCTCTGTACCTATAAGAGCTCTGAGTGGCAGAACCACATGAGTTCCAAGAGCAATTTCCACTTTGACAGAAGCAAAGCTCCACAGTTAAGAAAGAATGTGCGCTCCTATCCAGAGTGACTTTGTACCCCCAAGAAATTCCTATGATTTGTACTTCTACATGATCTCTGTAGCCAGAGATCATCCATCACAACCAGTCCCGGTGGTTCCAAGGTATAAAGTCTAAGCATTATTTTCTGTACTAAAATAAATAAATAATTATTAATTTCTGCATCTAAAAATACATTTATTTTCCTGAAGAAAAAAAAGCAGGTAATTCTGTGCAAGGGCCACAGCAAGTTGTTTTCTTTGCTAGATTGCATTAGATTAATATAAAGTGACAGAAAATATGTAAACTCCATTGATGTGAAATACACACAAAGAATATTCTTGCCACTCAGAAAAACAGAATAAATTGATCAAGTTGCACTGTGCTAAAAAAAAAAAAAATGTTTTTATGGATTGCTTATTATTAGCCTCCAAAACTTTACTTCTTTCACTGTGGTTTGGATAGAAGAAGATATAATTTCATAGAATCATAGAATCACAAGGTTGGAAATGACCTGTAAGATCAGCCAGTCCAACCGTCTCCTCATTACCACTGCTACCACAAGCTACTAAACCAGGTCTTGCAGCTCCTTGTCCAGATGCCTCTTGAACACTGCCAGGGACGGTGACTGCACCACCTCCCTGGGCAGCCATTCCAGTGCCTGACCACTCTCTGAGAGAAAAAGTTCTTCCTTATGGCCAACCTAAACCTCCTCTGAGATACAACTTGCAGCCATTACCCTGTGTCCTTCTTGTTGTCTGGGAGAAGAGGCCAAACCCCCCTTCACCACAACCTCCCTTCAGGAAGCTGTAGAGTGCAATGAGGTCTCTCCTGAGCCTCCTCTTCTCCAGACTGAGCAATTCCAGCTCCCTCAGCCGCTCCTCATAAGACTTGTGCTCCAGACCCTTCACCAGTTTTGTTGCCCTTCTCTGGACATGCTCCAGGACCTCAACATCTTTTCTGTAGTGAGGGGCCCAAAACTGAACACAGTACTCAAGGTGCGACCTCACCAGTGCTGAGTAGAGGGGGATGATCACCTCCCTGCTCCTGCTGGCCACACTATTTCTAATGCAGGCCAGGATGCTGTTGGCCCTCTTGGCCACCTGGGCACAGTGCTGGCTCATGTTCAGCTGAGCATCAGCCAACACCCCCAGGTCCTTCTCTTCTTCACACTCATCCAGCCACTCATCCCCATGCCTATAACACTGCATGGGGTTGTTGTGCCCAAAGCGCAGGACCCGACACTGCGCATTGCTGAACCTCATCCCATTCACCTCAGCCCAGCGATACAGCTTATCTGGATCACTCTGAAGGGCCTCCCTACCCTCAGGGAGATTGACACCACCTCCCAGCTTGGGGAGGTGGTGCCACATACATAAAAGACTTTGAAATATAAAAAGAACATTATTCTTGTTTTGAGGGAGCATTTATTCAGTTTGGGTTTATTTTGCTTCTTTCTCCAACAAAACAGAGGGAAGTTACAACCTACATAAATTTTCATCTATAGATCTAGAAAACGATGTATAATGTCACACACACAGCAGGTGAAGGCATATATATCTTGGTCAGTTTTTTCATATAACATAAAAGGACATTTACTACTACAAACAAGATGTGAAAATTTTGTAAACCAGCTCCTAATCCTTAGTTTAAATCTCCAGACTTCCTGAAGGGTCAGTCAATGAGAAGTTCCTGATGTTTTTTGCATGGCCAATGCATTTGAAAACCAAGTTTTGTATTTTATGCCCTGCATGAGTATGCAACAGTCTCAATTAAAAGGCCTAAGAAAAACTTAGGACACACTGTTTTGTTTTGTTTCTCTTTTCATGAGTAATAAACTACATGTGGGCAAGGAACAACTGGTTTGTCAAGTCAGGACATATTGTCCCCTACCCTTCAACTTGGTCAATGAGGTTTTCATGTGATTCTTTGAAATTCCTCAGCTGACGGTAGGGTTTGCAAAAGGTATTTGGTCCCTAATGTAAATTCCTTTGGGAAAAAAAAAAAAAAAATCCAGTCTAATTGCTTCCAAGTTGTCAAACACCGAGATGTAGGAGTAGACTTTTAAAATAGTCAAGATTGGAAGTGACCTCCGGAGATAATCTGGTCCAAGTGACTACTCAAGCTGAGTTATCTAGTGCAGATTTCCCAAGACCAAACCCAGCTGGCTCTCAGATATCTTTTGGGATGGAGAATACAAACCATTTGGTGTAAATATTGACAGTATTCTATGAACAACTTGTTTATCAAAGAATAGTAAACATCAAGTGAAGGTCTTGCCATCTGAAACAAAGTTTGCGAGGCTAAATTGCAATTCATTCATTAAGTGTACTTTAATAAATGTAATCATTGTCTTTCTTCATTAATTCTCTCCAAATCAAATGCATGTTGAATACAGTTACATCAAACCCAATTTTTCATCAAATAACAAAAGTAAGCACTAGTATTTTGAAAACATAATGTTAGGTATTTAGATTTAAAGAAAAGTCCAATGTTGTTGAACCCCAGATAGCAGCTGTTTCTTGGTCACATTTTGATCCTCATAGACCACAGGTATTGCTATTATGTATTTAGACACAGGATTATATATTTATCTGCACATAGGTTTCAGCTGATTTGGAATTTTGTTTTCATGTGCATATTTTGCTTTGTTTCATACTGTTTAGGTACTACATAATTCTGTTGACAGGTCTGTTTCCATGGGTTAGAGGAAATGATGTTAACTAGTAAAGGATGCTCTATTTGACCAGAAGCTGAAAGGTCTATGAAGCCAGCTTTGTCTGTCTTTTACAATATGCATTCCGAATGTTGAATGATATCCTTAACAGACTTTGTGAACTGTATTTCATGCACTCTTGACAATTATATGTCAAATGCACATTCATCTAACTAAATTAATTTACATACTTAAGGTGAACTAAAATTAAATCTTTTTTTTTTCTGATAAAGAAAAAAAAGTTCAAAAAAACATATTGTTCATTTCATTTGGAGAAGGATTAACCTCTCAAATAAATAAAAATCTCTTGTTACACCGAAAAGGAGATTTTGAGTGTGCAATTTACTGATCATTAAAGCTACATAAAAAATTCCTTCAGTGAAAAAAATGAGCAGAAAATCATGTTTTGGTACCTTAGTAAGAAGAAAAACAAACAAACAAACAAACAAAAAAACCTAACACTTTGATATTTTCTTCCATTTCCTAAAAAAAAAACAAAACAAAAAAAGACATTATTTTGCTCGAGGCTTTTTGTTTAAGGATAGAAGCCAGAATTCTTTTTTAGAAATATTCTCCTTCACAGTTCTTTGAAGAAAAGTACAACTTACTCAAGAAAAGTCATAGAATCATAGAATCACAGAAGGGGCTGGGTTGAAAAGGATCACTGCGCTCATCTAGTTTCAACTCCCCTGCTATGTGCAGGGTTGCCAACCAGCAGACCAGGCTGCCCAGAGCCACATCCGGCCTGGCCTGGAATGCCTGCAGGGATGGGGCATCCACAACCTCCTTGGGCAACCTGTTCCAGTGCCTCACCACCCTCTAGGTGAAAAACTTCCTCCTAATAAATAACCTAAACCTCCCCTGTCTCAATTTAAGACCATTCCTCCTTGTCCTATCACTATCCACCCTCGTAAAGCACCATTCCCCTTCCTGTTTATAAAAATCTTGCCTTGGGAGATAAAAAGTCTAGTTTTAAATATCTTTCATCATTACTGATATTATTGTAGAAATTCTCACCAAGGGAAGTGTTTGCAAATACATACCCTTTCCTGTTTTCTTCAACCCTGAAACTTTCTTGAATGTAGGCAAGATGTATGAGATAGTAAACACAGAATCCTATTTTATAGTAAGGAATAACATGTGAATCAGAGGTGCAGCTCAAATAATTTTAACTAAAAATGGAAATCTGCACTGAAATCTTTCGTATCAAACTGCAGAACCTCACACTAGTTTGTGCAGAAATTGTTGGAAATTTTTCTTAATTTTGGTTTATGTTTTAGAGCAAGTGAAATTCCAGCTGATGAGAAAACCAACAATTACTTAGATTTGCTGTCAAAAATGTATTAACCTTGAAGTCAGAAGTTCTGACTATTCTTGGCCTGAAAAATGAAAATTCCACAATAGCTAAACATTTAGGTACAGGTAGAAAGCATAGAATTGTATTTTGGACTGTACCCTTATGTCATGAATTGATGTGAAAAAAAATAAATCTCAAGTCAGTAAAGATTAAGCAGGTTTTTCTGTGAAGAAGTCTTCAAGCTCATCGAAGTCTAATAACACAGAAAAATAATTCTTGCATTTTGCCACCACTTGACTGACAGCAGTGAGGTCCTTGACATTACCTAGCTCATGTTTCATGCTGAGGTATTTACTGTCATATTGGAGAGAACAAGGAGTACATTTTTGAGTCTAGAATTGCAACAAAAAGTGAAAAAAAGGAAGAGCTGATTATAGTCCAAAGAACATGATTCAATAATATAATCTGGGTTATAACCCACTGTTTACCAGTTCTTAATGAAGAAGAAGAAAAAAGATTTGTACCTAACAAAAGCTAGGGCCTCCCATGTGCTCCTGAATTTCCAAAGTAAAGGTTGGCCTTCTGAAAACTTCATCCATTTAAAAAGTAAGATGACTGATGATTTTGGAAATGTTGCCATAAGTGTCAGAGGGAAACACTACTTATGTGCTACACTAGATTAAGCTTGGTTTTATAACATTTATGTCTTAATACATTATACACATTTCCCATTTATGACCTTGTAGTAAATTTTCATTGCTGCTGGTTTTATGACTGAGTTCAAATGAATGCTCCTATTTACTTGGAAAAATGTGAGTGCCTTAACGATCAATACTGAAGTTCTGACCTAAAAAGCAAGTCTTACCCTCCTGTGCTTGCAGGAAGCTTCTGTTATTGATACAAAACATCCAATTAGAATACGGTATTCTTTTGCTTTTAAAAGTTTCAGAAGAGATGACTGACCAACAACATAAATATCAGGATATATGGAGATCTATTTTGGTGATGCTTCCTGAACGTTTATACACTTGCAGGACTAAACTTTCATACTTTCATTGTGTGTTAAGTAAAGGAAAGGGATATGATACAGCTTCTTGTTGTGTTAGCAAGTTTCAGTGCATTTATCACTATCAGCAAGCAGCTTTTGGACATACTTCTTTATTTTTTTGTATATAGGATTTGCTTTATCTACTCTGCTGTCCAGATGTAAGTAGGTTTGACAAAAAATAATTTGATCTTTTTCTAACAAATCCTCTTTTTTATTAAAACTTGGATTCCCAGTTTTCTTCTCATATCCGTTTTCCTTTATAGTCAATTGATGGATTTAAAATGCCCTGTTGGAAATAAGGGAAATTCACGCGAGTTAAATGTAAATTAGCTCTCTCTTTGCTCTTAAAAAGAAGGATTCATGCAATTTTTCTACATCAAAATTCTCCTTAGACTGTGAGACTGACAAATGAATATAAAATTGAAGTTACTTGGTGCATAGTCTCCTCCTCCCCCTTTTCCTTTGCAAAATACAGGGGCTGTGCATTTTAGCACATACACAACTCCATCTACAGCTCCAGGAAACTGGATTTTGAAAAGTATTTTGAATAACAGGCAAAAAGCTAGGCTTACAGAATCACCATAAAAATAGAGCCCACCTCATACAAAGAACAGAGCTAAGGAGATGTTGGCACCTAGATAAATACTAAGAGTAAAAAGTCGGCCTTTGAGAGAATTAGATAAGAGCTCAGTGGAACCCCAGCTTCAAATTCCCTTTTTCTAAATGACAATTTTCTAAATTGACAGAATGTTTCCAGATTGATTTGCTACAGATGGATAGTTTGTGTTAACTCAATTAAAAATCCTTTGGTGGATATGGATTCTTTAAAACTCTCTTCTTTCCTCTTCTATCCATATATTCTGTTGGACTGTAACCATCCAACAATTCTTGGTGGTGGTCAGTCACTAGGCTAGCTTTAGGAGAGCCTTTCGGCCATCAAACTGCAGTTTAGAGTGTCCAGGGCTCTTAGTTCATTCTTGTATCCTGAATTATTCCTAATGATGAAGGTATTGCTTTCTCTTCAGAAAACAAAATGAGTAACTGCATTCTCTTTTCATGAATCTAGTTTTTTTGTTTGTTTGTTTTTTGTTTTTTGTTTTTTTTTTCTAGAAAATTGCATGTCTCTACTTAAGGCCAGTTCAAAAATGCATTCTCAAATTCACTTATTCTTTATCTTTGCAGCTCAGTACCTGAAGATCAAATGGAATCTGTGAATAGAAACTCTGTTAGACTGCCAGAGTTCATTCACACTGACACTGCAGTATTAAATTCATCTTCTGACAGAATTACTCACAAAAACTCCAAAAAAAAAAAAAAAAAACATACTGTCACTCAGAAAAAGGAAAGGCAAGTGTCATTTTCATTAAGAGTTCTTACAAGCAGAGATTAAAACATACATTTTCAGACTCATCAAATTATTGCTTTCTAATCAATGGATAATATTTGAAGTCATCTTTCATCTCACCTTTTAAAACTGAGTTTTAACAACATAAAGGCCTAAATGAAACTACAGGCAACTTAAAAAAAAAAAGCAAAAAAAAAAACAAAAACCAAAAAACAAACAAACCAGGAAGAACACTACTTGAATTATGACCAAACACGTTCCTTTGACAATGCTTGGCCTTCTGGCTTTTATTTTTTCTCCCTGAATCCACCTTCATGAGTAATCAGCTCAATCTTTGCTTCTGGCTGAAGTCCAGTAGATCGTGGTCCTCCTAAACATTCCCTTAATTGCTATCCGAACATGTTAATGATTTTCTCACAATGCACTGGCATGAGCACAACAGTTGGCTGAGGTCGAGCTTGCTTTCTGGATAAGCATGGCAGTGTTTCTTTCCTTAAAGCTCTGATCAAGGACGGAAACCAAGTGCAAAGGACAGTAGCCATGCTGGATAGGAAACATATCATCTTTTCCTAAGTCAATCACTGTAGCTATAGTTATCTCTTACAATGCTTGAGTGCAGAGCATATCACACAGTTTGCGAACTTGAGAAGAATATAACAAGGAAGTCTTGGAGGAAATTTAATTAACTGGACATGTCCTGCAGCCTAGTAAACCAGAGCTCCATTAATCACTGTCATATACCTTGTGAGGCTATTTATCTATCACCTCTGTTGCATAAAGCATTAGGGTAAAGCAGAAGAAAGAAGGAAATGCTGATCTGCCTCCTGGCAACAGGGGATGCCTCTTCATGCTTGCTTTGAGAAGTGTTTGCACAAAGCACAGGACTGGAAACCAGCAGCCTCTGAGCTTTGAATGCTCGCTAAATTCTGGCCTTATCTTTTAAACAGACCTAATAAGTTCCTCATTGTAGGACAAGGAAAAATAACAGGCTGCAATTGAAATAAAACTATGCCCTGCCTCTGAATACCTGTATACTTGAATAACTGATTTTTATCACCCTTACTAACTATGTGATAAAGAACAACTGACGCTTGGCTTCACAACTGAAGATTTATGTGCTTGTCCTTCAAGTGTGAATATTAGCACATGAATTTTCACATTTTATCTTTTTTTTAATCATTGCTTTCCAAGGTGTAAGTGGTCATATAAGGGGAAGAACTGGGTTTCTCAGAGAGAAAGATGTAATGCATTAGGAAATCATTAGTTCAGCTGTTTTCTGAATCTCACTTTTGCTTTCTTGGTGTCGTACGTATCCAACTTGCAGCTTTGAGAGGTAAACAATTAAAAATTTATTATTTCTTAGAAATTTAATCAAGGAGATTGTGAACCAATAAAAGAAATGTTGTGGATGTCTTTGACTGATTTTTTTAACCAAGTATTTTGTATCTTTGGAGATCAAGGCCTAAGATCTGACAAATAAGTTTATTAGCTGTTTATAAAGATTTTACCACTCTCACAAAGCCAAAGCCCATTTTAAAGCTAGCGGCACTTATATATACACTATTTTTTGCCCTTATATGCCATGCTGTTGTGAGACAAATTTATCTCTAAATGTTTAATTAGCATTTTGTTTTCTTCATTCTACACTTAAGACAGCATAGCAGGCTGAAAGCCACAGACCTCTGTCTGCTTATAAACTGCATGCATCAGTGTCAGAGACCTGCAAGCAACATGACTGACTCTCTGGTCGCTGTCTGTGGGCAGCTGCTCTCAGAAATCTTCCTGCACACTCTACCACTCAGATGAGTCTTAGTGAGAAAGAGGTGGTTGGAGTTATCCACATACAAAACTGAGCGTTCTGAGACTTGATCAAACCATTGCAAATGAGAGCTAGCAGAAATCAGTGCTGCACATCCTTTTATTCTTTGCACCACACAGAAACACAACTCAACTAGTTCAACAGCAGAGCATCACACTTCTGTCTTGTATCACTAGACATGAAACCATCACTGTGAGATTAGCAGATGGCCAGCTCAAGCAGGCAGGTTCTGGGAAGACATGGGAAGGAAATACGACTGATGCTTAGAGCAGCATCATTCCCATCAGCCTTCAGGAGGGCCTATAACAGGAGCCTTCAATTTGTTGGGATGTCTGGAAAATTTCAAGTGTCTCCAAAGAAACTAGGTTTTGCACAAGAGTTTTCTTGGAAAAAAACCCTGTACCATTCTATTCATTATTTTCAAAAATTTCTGATTTTTTCCCCTCCAATATGGTTAAATAGAAAAATGTATGTAGTATTTACTGCTTCCTTGCAAACTTCACAATATTGCTTTGACAATACTTGGGCTTCAGACAAAAGGTAATTTCTCCAGTACTATACATCTAAGACAACAAAAACAATCAGGCTGAATTTATTCTCCCACAGATAGCTAAGCTCAATGCTAAAGCAATAAGTAGATCCTTGAGAAACAGCACAGATTCACCAGGAGCAGATCACACCTATCTAATCTGATGATCTTCTATGGTGGAGCGGTGGCTTCAGTGCACAAAGGGAACGCAACTGGACTTCTGCAAGGCCTTTGATGTGGTCCACTATGACATTCTTCTCTCTAAATTGGAGAGACATGGATTTGAATGGTGAACTTATCCACTTTTCCAGTGGATAAGGAATATGTTGGATGGTCACAGCAAGAGAGTTCAGGTCAACAGCTCTGTGGCCAGATGGAGACCAGTGATGATGTCCCTAAAGGGTGAATCTTGGGACTGGTGCTGTTCAGTATCATTTTCAGTGACCTTGACAGTGGATTCAAGTGCACCAACAGCAGGTTTGCAGATTACAATAACTGATAAGACACAATAAAGGGATGCCCTCCAAAGGGACCAGGACTCAAAAATGGGCTTATGTGAACGCAGTGAGGTACAACAAGGCCAAGTGCAAGGTAATGCACTTTAGTGGAGGCAGTCCCCAACATGACTATAGACTGCTGGAAGAACTCACTGGGAACGGCACTATGGAGAAGCGTATCTGAGGGTTCTGGTGAATGAAAAGCTTGACATGAGCCAGTAGTGTGTACTTAAAGCCCAGAAGTTTAACTGTAGCCAGGTGTGCTTCAAAAGAGGGGTGAAAGCAGGGAGAAGGAAGTGACTGTCTCTCTCTACTTTGCCCTCGTGAAGTTCCATTTGGAGTACTGTGTCCAGTACTGGGGCCCCCAGCCTAACAAAGATGAGAAGCTGTTGGAGAGAGTCCAGAGGAGTCTGTGAGGATAATGAGAGGGCTAGAGCATCTCTCTTATGAAGAAAGACTGAGAGAACTGGAGATGTTCAGGCTTAAGTAGCACCAGGGAAACATCATTGCAGTCTTACAGTACATAAAGAGAGCTTATAAACCAAAGGGAGACAGACATGTTATGCAGTGTGATAGTGATAGGATAAGGGAGAAATTTTTTTAAAGTAAAAGGGAGGAAATTTTAGCTAACTATTAGGATAAAATTCTTTACTCAAAGGGTGGTGGGATATTGAAATTAGCTGCCCAGAGGAGCTGTAGATGCCCCATCCTTGGGGGTGTTCAAGGTCAGATTGAAGGGGATCCTGAGCAGTCTGATCTGGTGGGTTGCAGCCCTGCCCATGGCAGATGATTGGAGTTGGGTGGGCTTTAAGATCCTTTCAAACCCAAGCCATTTTATCACTTTGTGTTTGTATGACTTTTTGTTTGTAATTTTCTGTGTTTCTATATATTGCATCAGTATTTATAATCAGATCCACCCTTCTGGGAAAAAAAATACATAAATACATACATACATACATACATACATATAATGTCAGCTGTTTTAGAAGTAGTGCCTCCTATTTATTTCTGTGGAAAATGAAATAGATACAAAGAGCACAATAATGCTATTAGATAGAGAACATTGTCAGCTCCAAAGCAGTATTTTTTTCACATGCTTACCACCATTATCTCTGCATTTTCACCAGTGATTCACAAGAGACTGCGTGCTGTAGTTGTAAAAATCTGCATCAATAGAGGTGATGAGACTCGCTGTCACAATTACTGCTTCACTGTGCTGATGTCTGCTGTTTAATCTCCATAAATGTCCACCAAATGTCAATGAAACTCAATGGGTGCCATTTTTTTCTTCATGGAGGAATTCAGTGACGCACCTTTGGTTCATATGCACTTCCATGCCAGACTCCGTTCTGTCAGGCTGTGCCTCTGTTGTTATCTGTCACACAATAACAAAATGTAACAGAATATTATCATAAATGTTCGACCTCTACTGCTGTACCATCAATATCCACCTCTGATATCAGGGTCCAACATTATAAGATAGGAGGCATCACTTTCAGAGCAGCCATCATATATGTGAAACAACATAGCAATAAAAAAAAAAAAAATCATTTTTTCTCTCCTCTGTGGGAATCAGCAGAGAGTAATTTTAAAAAGCAATGGGGGTGTCAAAAAGGAACTATCCCTGCCCTGGAAGGGAGGTGTTTTCTCCCTGAATTCTATCAAATCACTCTATCCCTTCCAAGAAGTGATCAATTCTGTTAATTAAATAGGCTGTAGGGTAACAGCAGGCTCGTTCTACTTCACTGTTTCCCCTTCTATTTCAAAAGAGATTTTTCCTGCTCTTGGTTCTACATTTGTGTGCCGGAGATCAATGATGTAATTGTGTAGGAAATCTCAGGCTCCGGTAGCAATATCACTGCAACAAACAGAAAGAGCTTTGCAGCAATAGAAAGTTAACAACAGAAACAGATGATGGTGCTACATTTTACGAAGAAAATTTAGGAGGAAAAAGGCAACTATGAAACACAGAGTAGGGCATTTAAGTTTCAGTATGGGAAGTTTATTAACCACGTTGATCTCTCACTTGAACGCTCACAAGTTCTCACAGTCTTAATCAGAGTTATATATCAGCATTGCTAATGCATTTACTGTCGTAGCACCCCTCTGTAATGAGAGTATTCCCCAGATGGGGAGTTAAAGTTTCTTCAATAAATTGGTTTGCCCAGTGGTTGTTGAGGGTCTCAACAAGAAAGCAAGCCTCCGAAACATTCAAATCTTTCTAAATGATGGACAGACAACCAAATACTGGTCTTAGCTTATTCACTGAGCTCCACCCTTTCAAAGCACTTTGGCAAACCACTCAAATTTTTCAGGTAGAAAGGCAGAACTGACAAATTTGCTCCATGGCTCTCCCTGCAGATGGAGCTCCTCTCCATCTCTAGTTAGCGATCACCTGCGAGGAAACTCTGGTTTCTGTCCCACCTGGAACTTCCCATTTGAAAGGAGCCGGGCAGGCAGTGTGACCCTTGGAAAACAGGGTTAACTGAGTCTATATGCTTGGAAAATATTTACTCTGCCTCAGTCCCCTACTATGCAAAGCACAAATTACAGTGTTTATCTTCTTCCTGATGCCCCTCCATTGAGAAGCTGAAGTCAATAAACTCCTCAGGACCAGGCTTGTCTCTTGATGGGCTTGAGTTCAGCACCTAACACCAAAAACACAGCCCCTCAGAGACAGCCAGAGCATTTTATCTGAGTATTTAAGGAGTCTGAACAATCTAAAGATTTTCATTCGGTAATGTGGGTGATCACTATAGCATGAAAGGGGAAAAAATGTTGTTAACCTTAAGTGATTTATAAATAGGCAGATTTTTTTACTTCTTTTTCAAGTGAGTGACATGTAAGATCTATCCAAGTACAACTGGCAGATTGTAAAAACTCTCTTACAGTCAATCTATGTATTAGATAACTTAGAAAGATCTTCTGTTCATGTTGATTTCCAAATAAAATTGTGTTACAAAGTAAATTTTAGAAAAGAAAAAAACATATATTTTAACAATATCTGTGATGGGTACCAGTATTTCTCTAGAGTATTTAACAGCACTTTCTCTCTTTGAACAGGGACAAAGTAACACAGGTGTGATTCTCATTTCTGAGGCTGGCCCTGAAATAAAGCAGCAAGAAGAAAGCAGAGCAGCATTTGAAGCTAAACCACAAAAATAAATAAGTAAATAAATAAATTAATTTAAAAAAACTGAGTAAATGAAGGCTTTCTCCCATCCTTTGCCACTGATATGAAAGATAGCGGGCACAACACCTATCAGGAAGAAAACACAGAAACTCTGTCTGAACACAGCCCTGGCTCCTGCAGTTCCTCAAGTGCGTTGGAGACACATGAAATCAATATACTTCTTAATAAGACACCATTTTCACTCCAAAGTAAGCCAGAGTGTAGTAGTGGAGAGCTGCATTTCCCATGTGGGTCCAGTGCACACTCTGCTGCCAGCAGCACAAAGCAGTAGAGCACGGTTCAAAGGTAGAAAATTGTCCTAATTCAGAGACTTGGGGAACTGCTGGTAATTGAAACAGAAATCTGACCTGCAATTTGACTTCTTGGAAAACTAACTGTCATGAACTCATAAAAATGATTTCATTAAACAAATTCTGGGAAAGATGATTATTGTAAATACTCTTAACACTCTTAAGGAAACAGAATGTTCTCCAGGAATTTTGGCAGCTCATCTGCGTCTACTGTATATTTTAAAACCAAACCAAGTCCATGAACAATTTAAAGACAGAATTTTCAGTGGCCCCTGCATGGCTTGTTCTCAGTAGATGCACTTCATTAAAGACCTAAATTACAGGCTTTGCTAATAAAGTCAATACCTCCAGAGCTGTCCTACAATCGTTTCTGTCTTTTTAAGGTTTTAAGCTGCCACCATCAGCAAAGTGTCTGAGACTCTTCCCTAAAAAATCAATGGTAAAATAACCAACAGAGTCCTATGGTTTACCATACTTTCTAGTATCATTTCTGAAAATGTGTTTACACATCAAAACTCCTGCCCGATTTCTAAAGGACAAAGTGAAAGAAAAAAGTCATGCCAGGGCTATGAGAGTCACCTGTGAGACATCAACGGTATTTAATATATGGGGAACTTGGAAAACAAATCAGAATTCACAATTCACAATTCTCCTGTCAGATGGTTTTTCTGGCAGAATTCATTTTCAAAGGAAAAAAAAAAATCAAGAATTTTGTTTCCATTTCCTACTTTTTTTTTTTTTTTTTTTTCCCCAACAAGCATAAATTCCAGCTAACAGTTTCTCTGTCTTAGCATAAGGAAAATCCTTGCTTTACCTACTACGTTAGTTCTGACCTACCAGGCTTTAGGCATTTACAACCATTTTCTTCAGTATCTTTTTTAAGGCTGAAGAGTCTTGATGACATCTTCTAAGTCTTTCTGTCTTAAATCTGACCACTAACCCATTACCATCCTTCTTCTTAGAAAAGGCGGTAGCACTGTTCCAAGAGTGACATTGCAAATATGTCCACTATGCCTCTGAAAGTGTCGAAGGTTGAAAGGTTGCTTTGAAAAACACTGATCAACCTACAAAATGTGGGTCATGCTCTCTTCCACAAGACTTTATTTTAGGTATGTTTTAAATAGTATGCAATAACGTAAACATGTTTTCCTGCAAAGGGCAGGAAGTACACAGTTCTCTTAGAGACATGACTGATGGTATTGCTTCTGAAAAAAAAAAGTCTATCCTCCACTTGAATTTGGTTCCTTTAACCAATACACAGAATGCCACACTGTTTTTATAAAACACAGGGGACATTCATTTTAAGAGAGGCAAACAGAGAGTTCAGATTGTCCCTTTAATCTTAACGTACTACCTGGTGCACCTACTGCTGCACTGAGTTCTGTTTTTCCATTGCTGTAATGGTATTTCCCCATCTGTGCAGAAGGCAGGTTTTAAATGAATGATTAGGAATTTTCTGCTGCTTCATTTTCCAAGTACATGAGGGAGACATAACCTCTTTAAGAAGGGCAAAACTCTTTGTTATGGCCTTGTCTTCTTGCCAGTATGGGCAAAAGCCTGGTTTGAGCATAGTGTTTTAGTATTATGTCTCTGGAATGTCTTCTCAAATTATTCATCACAAGGATGCCAGTAACATTATGAGAATATTTTTTTTTCTTTAGAGCAGTAGTGCTGACAGTAATTAAGTTTTCAGCTGAGAACAGAAATGTTACACAACAATCCCATATAAACCATATGAAATATAGGAAATTGCTCCCTTAAAAAAAAATTGAAGTTTAAATCTTGAGACTGCTGAGTTCAGGTGTGATGAGGGCACTAAGATAAACCATTCATTTCAATGTCTCCATGATTATTCACCCGACTGCTGAGGTCATACTGTACTGCAGTGATGATTTCAAAGAAGGCAGGGGCATAAAGTCAATCAGTGAAGATAATAGTAGACAGGATTTCCATCTAAGAAATCTCTCATCCCTTTTAAATCATCGTGTGAAGCTGCAAAGCAGTGAGGTGATGCAGCCTGCCCAGAGACCAGCAAAAGGTCAGTTGTGAGAGTGAAGAGGCAGATGTTCATCTCTTCTACATAAAAATGTCCAATCAGGATTATTTTCTCCTCTCTTTTCATTTCAGTGGCTTAGTATCTAATCCCTATTACAGGATTAATTTTCTAATGCTCTCTAAATCACACATGGACAAATAACAGCATGATGACCAACTGACAGCACCTTTTCAAACTTTGAAATGTCCCTGACATACTTGTTTACTAAATTCCTTCTTAGAATTTTGCATCTCTTCTGTAAATATTTTAATGAAAATATCTCTACAGATATGTGTATACATACCTGTTATACATAAACATACACATTCACTTTAGAAATTAATCCAAAGTAATTTTAAGATATTTCATTTTAGCTTACTGCAAATGTACATCTTTTTTTGAAATCTATCTTTGAAGGAAGGAAGGAAGAAAAGGTAGAAAGAGAGGAAGGGAGGAAGAAAAGGAAAGAAAGGAAGCCAGGAAGAAAGAGAATGAAGGAAGAAAAGGAAGAAAGAGGAGAGGAAAAAAAAAAAGAGAGAGAGAAGGAAAGGAAATGAAAGGAAATGAAATGGGAAGGAAATGAAAGGAAATGAAATGGGAAGGGAAGGGAAGGGAAGGGAAGGGAAGGGAAGGGAAGGGAAGGGAAGGGAAGGGAAGGGAAGGGAAGGGAAGGGAGAAGGGGGAAGGGAAGGGAGAAGGGGGAAGCCCCGGCGCCAGGGGGAAGGGGAAAGGGAAAGGAGGTAGGGGGAAGGGGGAAGGGAAAGGGGGAGGAGAGGGGAGGAGAGGGGAAAGAGAGGGAGAGGGAGAGGGAAAGGGTGAGGGACAGGAGGGAAAGAAGAAACTAAAATAAAGACATAGAAAGAAAGAGATTCCCCGCCATTTTGCTTTTTGAAAATTTCAATGCTTTTCTGGCATGGAAAGGAAGGGAGTGCATGATTGCCTTCTTTCTTGCATTTTGTATTTGAAGTAGGTTTTGCGTGACAGTAAGGAATGAACAAATTAACAGCCTTTATCTCTCAGCTGTAGTAGTGAACAATTGTATTTGCACATTTTTCTTTTCCTAGGACACTTAATAAGAAAAAAAAAAATAGCAATTAGAATTGCGTCCTGAGGTTGTTTGATGCATGGGACTCCAGTTAGGGAATGTATGATGTCACCCAGCAGCTCATTCATCTTTCCCTCTTCCTTCACAAAAGATGTTTTGAAAGCAGGTACCTGGAGGACAGCATGTACATAAGGTTTGGAAGCAAGACTTCAGCCCTGATGACAACCCAGGGAAGGCCCAACTGCACACAGCCTTGCAGAAGCTGTCACGTAACACAAACCAGACTTAGTTACCTGCTCTGGAATAGTATGTTTCTGTCTTTCCATAACTCTTACTTACGTCATTATATCCCAGTGGCCCATAGCTATTTGTGCAAAATAATTTAAACAAGTAAACAAGAAAGCAAAGAAATAAAACTTTATTTACTGGAATTACGCTGCACAGTCTAGCTCTCCATGATTGTCAATTTATCTGCTGGTATTT
This sequence comes from Lagopus leucura, assembly GCF_019238085.1. Lineage (NCBI taxonomy): Eukaryota > Metazoa > Chordata > Aves > Galliformes > Phasianidae > Lagopus > Lagopus leucura. Next base: position 2,372,680 of record NW_024962251.1, on the reverse strand, counting down.
TTTCCAACTGTAGCAACTAGAATGGCCTTGAAGTATTGCCTCCTGCCAATGAATAACATAACCCACTGGTAGCAACTTGGAAAAGATAGCAACAAAAAATAGTAAATTAAAAAGAGTAGGAAAACACAAAATTCCTCAAGTTAATATATTATATGTTATTTAATTATACAGAAAAGCATTTACAATCCTGTGGACAGATGAAAGGAGGACTAACAATGTAGCAGATCAAAGTAAGCACAAAGTAAGTCTGGATGCAGAAACCATCTCCATCCTTCTCAGAATGCTGGTAGGCACAACCAGGTCTCCATCTGGAGAATGGGGAGCATCGTTACAGTGAAATCTGAAACCTCAGTATGGTAGGTATTTCAAGGTCAGTGCTTTTGTCACCTGTAGTAGCCAATCTGCTTCTGGGAAGCTGGCAGATGACTGGGCATTTTTATAAGCCACTTCCCATGGCTCCACAAAACATTTCTTATTTTAGCTGGAATTGCTAAATGCTTCTAATGGGTATGGTTTGTTTTTTTTTTTTTTTTTTTTCATTAAGCATAAAAGTAGCAACATACAATATTTAAAGAAGGATCTGAACATAATTTTAAAATTTGATGCAGCTTCGTATGGATACATTTCTTAAAACTAATTGCAGACCAAAGAGCAAGGACTGGGATGGTAGAGAGTAGATATAAGAAAGTTTTCAGGGATTCTCATGAAGGCAAGCAGGCAAATCCTATGGTAACTGTTTATACCTCAGTAATCTCAGGAATCAGTCCAAATTTTCTCACCAAAACCATCCTTGAATCTTTAAACATACCTTCATTCCATTTCAAAAATTCATATCTTCAAAACAAATATTTCTCGATTATTCCCTATCAAAACTGATTTCAAGAGAACAAAACATAAAATATAGAATCTAATTTCCATTATGAATTCAATAAAAGGGTAACTAATTATTTACTCAGTGCTCAGACAGAATAGCAAATTAAAATATTTCAATACTCTGTTATGCAATAGAGATAAAACACAGATGTGGTACTAGTAATGTATGATTTAGTCTATTTTAATATGTATAGTACTTAAGAATTATGAAGAAGGGAGGATGGAAGGACACATTTAATGAGATATAAGGTCTTCGTTATGTGCCTTGTTTCTTTCTAACTGTAGGTTTGAGGTGCTCAAGTATCAGCTTTTTTGATCAGTCTATTCTGGTGTGGCACCCTGATCCAATATGGCCCCTCCCCACATTCACTGCACAAGTTCAGACACTGCCATAAAACTAATGGGAGATATAAAAAGAGAAAACAAGAAAATGAGTTCCAAAAAGGCTGTAAAGTGGTCATGACCACTGCAGCCAGGAGGGCAGGAGGGGAGAATGTAGTGAAAAAATAAATATAGTCTGTAGTAAGTACAGAAGTTACTGAAGGCAGCCTGGCTTTCAGCAATTATTCTTGCTTCCTAAACTGCTGTCAAGGACAGTGAGTTCAGTAGTCAATAGAGGTAAGATATCAAAATGTACAAAAAAAAAAGAAACTTGGGTTAGATAGGGAGAAAGGATGATCACGAATCAGACCACATAGACCAAATTTTAGAGAGAAGTGGAAAAACTGTTGTAATGAAATTTTGTGTGTGTTTTAAAGTTTGACTGAAATGCAAATCTTTCATCACAGAGCTTTCTGGTTTTTCATTTTTCTGGATGACAGACAAGCTAAATGGAAATTTTCCATGGGCTTCAATAGAGATTATAAATATAATAAATACCCTACATGTGAGCAGCAGATGGACTTCTTTTTTAGATATTCACTTTTTTTTTTTTCCTGCATAATTACACTGTTGATTTATAATTCTCCTTTTAATTCCATCAAATTGTTGAAGAAAGAAATGCATATAATAATATTTTGAATGGGGGGTTTGTGGACTTACAGAAAAAATGGAACAGAAGGAAAAGTTGTGATTGAAGATAGATGCATGCTGGAGAAGAAAGTACACACCAAATTGCGGAAAACAAGAAGGAAACATGGAAGATTTGAATGAAAACAAATTTAATTAATCACAATTTCAACAGTCTTGGCATAGCTGTTGGCATAGAGCTTACATATCTACCAGTTGGAAAAGTACTTCTCTATTTTTTTTAATGAACTCATTTAGATTTCACACACCTCAAGAGGGAATTAGGATTTGCAAATTTATGAATCTAAATGAGAGGGGCAGTATCAAATTAGGTTTTGACACTGAATGACAAGAAACTTCAAGGGAATGCCATAGGCCATTTTTATTACTACTGTTATTTAGTAGCTCCAAAAAGGGCAGAGAAGACAGGGAAGCACATGCATGAAACCTTAAAAGCTATGGTCAAAGGCTTGAATTTCATTCTGCACATTGTGGGAAATAAAAATAGAGTTTAAAAAGAGTTGTATTGCAACAAGAGAATTATTTTTGACCACGTTTGGTATGTTTCTGTAGAAAGGATTCAAACTTTTGCCATAATTGGTCTTCAAAAGTGACTTGTTTGGGATCTGTGGGTGCTTGACACTACCTCAGATAGGACACTTCCTACAGGAGTGTACCTTTAGGCCTGCTAAATTGAAATACTGTTCAAAAAGAACATTACATAAAACAATACACTAAGCACACATAATGGTGAGTCAGAATCCCTACTATTTCTGTGTATCCTTACATGCTGCTGAAAGAGACTGTTGCTTTTAAGGTTTAATTCTGTTTGTCTTTCTTTTTTTAAATTTGCCCTGACCCACAGCCATTAGAAGCACAGCTACAGAGCAATACATTCATGCAAATAAAGGACTTAAATTGTCAGAAGTTTGCCAGAAAGAGAGTGAGAAAAAATTTCAAGTGTCACTTAGACCTCCAGGAAGTCTATTATAAATCAGTCATTTTCCTACTATTGAGTCAGTCTTTGTCCATCTCAGAGATTTCATACAGAGATTTGAAAATCAGGTAATGTAGGATTAATAAGCCTTTAATTTTAGATATTTTAGTCTTTATACAGTGTGGCCTTACTTACAACTTTTATGTGTATGGAAAGATTTCTGCTGCCGTAAAGCATCTTTTCCCAAGCAGTCCTTTGACAGCCATTTGTTCTTAAAAACAAACTGATGAGAAAGATTGTTTTCCTATTTACCAGCATATTTTACAGTGTTTCTTCTCTTTTCATCTTAGCCATGTTCTCTACCTAACATATTTTGTTATCTTAACTGTTTGGACAGAAGAAAAACATAAAATTATGTATTTCCTTTACTCACTTGTACTTCAATACTACAGTGACATCAAAATACTTGCTTACTGATTTTTCATTTATGTCTGACAGATATAGCTTGTTGTCTTTGGGGAGCTATAACAGCATAAAAAGATTTTTAAGCATGTGGAGAGAATGGCATTTGACACCTTTCAGGTGTCACAGTCATGAAAGTTGAAACAGGATGACCCTGTGCTACTCTCATTTTGCTTAATTAATATGCTAGAAATCATTTCTGTGCTGTGATGTAGCAGTCTGACACATAGGAAAATTAACTCAAGCCATATTTACTGTGGTTGCTGGTGTAGTGTAGTGAGCTACCGCCATTACCAGCGAGTATAAATGACTTCTCTGGGATCTGTGAAGCACCGAAGGGGTGAAATTCACTGCTCTGAGGGGACTAACACAGGACCTGTCCCTCTCCAGAGTTCAGCATAGCACTTTCAGACGCTTAAAGCTTGGGTAAGTGATGTGAGCAAGAGTAAATTTTACCCTTTTTGTGCAAAGCTGTGGTTCACAAATCTAATTACCTCAGCAGTGAGAGAGGGTACTTGCTATGGCTGAGGGAGCAAAAAGGTATAGCAGTTTCAGGAATGCAAGGGAGGGGAAAAATCTATTGTCTGATTAGCCCATATTGTCTGATTAGCCCATATTTTGGGGGAGGAATTTTTAAAAGAAAAACAAAAATAATGGCCTATCCTCTTCACCATGTGAGCACAGCAAATAACTCACTATCTACTACGATTCATGCAAAACAATATGAAGATATGGTATGCCCATACCATTACTAGCTGTGCTGTCTGGAACCAGAACATATTCTAGTTTAAATGTCCAGGCTTCTTCTTCTTGCTCTTATTACTAATATTATTTGATCTAGTATTATGTTTTGCATGCGTATAAATAATAATAATATAAAAATAAGAGAAACAATTTGTTTCGTCTCAATACTGTGACTAGACCTCCAGCATTTGTTTTACTATGATGTGTGTTTGGTATCTAGAAATTCTTCTGTATAGGGACAACTTACAGTGTAATTTGATATAAATTCAGAAAGGTTTCTGATGAAAGAGCTACAGCTGAAGTTTAATTGACTCTCTGAGCAGAAAGATAACATGTTTTCATGAACATCAAAGAAAGATCATCCCAGGTTTGCATTTGTATCCTTTGAGTCCAAATAAATGAAGAAAGATTCAGTACAGTAAAGTCTAGAAATTAGGTATGAATTGAGTGGATGTATTATTGTACTACTTTGAAGTTTCACTTTCCTTAAAACACTTGAAAACACTGAGATGTCCTAAAAATGGCAATGACAAGATCCCTAATATAAATTCCTAGGGGAAATTAGATCTCAGACCCAGTGCCCCAAAGTGTGTCTGAAAGCATGTATAATACATCCAGGAAGAGTTGAATGTCATCTGTCCTCTAAGACCATACCTCATATATCTTCTTTCCTATTTGTTGCTTTTTTTTCTTTTTCTTTTTTTCCATTTTTTCAGGCAAGCACTGAAAGTGTTACGTTTTGCTAAGAGGAATTGTGTGATTTCATCTGGGATACATGTTCCAACTTACCAGTCCTGTGTATTTATTGCCCTTCATTTTTACGTTTCAATTAAAAAAAAAAAAAAAAAAAAAAAAAAAAGTTTTCCTACTTATATACATTAACTATATTTTATATGTGATGCAAGAGAGCTTCCCCTCACTCAATGAAGCTAAAGCAAGGATTCTTGTATATTATAGCAACACAGCTTTGTAATGAAACCTGTATGACATCTTTATCCAGAGTAAAAAAAAATTCACCTGTAGTAATGATCTACAAAACAGTGATTGTGTAAAGGTAAAGCTTTCAATGGATATTGATGAAAGAGATCTAGATACTGAGTAAAATGGATTAGAATGAGAATCCACTGGTAAAATGAGGAAAATGAGCTAAGATTAAATCAGAGCCAGACAAAGATGGAACACCATGTTACCTCCAGCAGTTCTGGAGAACAGACTTGTTTATGTGCTATAGGGAAAGCATGAACACCCAGCAAGCTACTTCATAGGAGCAACAAATACAACATCTAATATTTTCTTGTAAGTCAAGATGTAAAGGAATTAATAAATGAGAAAAGTTTAAAATGTCAACAAATATATTGTGGAAAGATCCGTGGCATTTAAATTGCAAATAAAATGTTATTATAAAAGTCAAGTCCGCCTTCTCCTGATCATTGTGGTGCATCTGAGTTGTAGATTTTGGAGACATCAATTTGCTCTGCAGTAAGTTTCAGCAAAAGTAAGACAATTAACTGGCTGGAGAAAATGGACCCACTTGGAACTGGATAACTGACTCTCGACCTTCTTTACAATTAGCTACTGGACTAGTTTCTGAAGAATTCCTTCCAGTGGTAATTACAAATGGTGCTGGAGACTCCTTCAGGCTGTTTAAAATCCAGTCTAGAGGATGACTTCAGACTCTCCCTCCAGTGGTTCCTGGTGTAAAACTGATTGGTTTGCACAGAGACAAAACACTCTAAATTGCCATTTGAAGCTGGTGCTGTTGATACAGAAGTGGTGCAGAGCCACAGTCAGCTGTTGCATATGAACTGTCAAAAGCAGTGGTATGGGACATGTCCCTGATCCACCTGAGCACAACTCCACAGGGACCCTTACAACGCAGACTCTTGTTACTACCCACACAGCAAATGTTCATCTGCCTGGGAGGCTATTTGAGAGATCCTTATGTGAGCACTAAGCTATGTCAAAATCTTAATAAAATAATTTTTTGTTTGTACATTTGCTATATTTTTTTATTAAAAATGAGACAGTCAATAAGGGTGTGTGGGACAAGACTGAGTTCTGCTCTTTGGAGTGTGAATTTCATGGGCTGTGTTTCAAGTGCCACTTTGGTTTGGGTTGATCATTGGAGAGACTTGATAAGAATTTACTGTTTAGGAATGAGGACTAATCATTTATAAAAAGAAAGCTTCTTCCATAGCACAAATATCTGAAGTAGTTGGTAACTACTGCTGAGAGTATATATTGTTCTTAAGCATACAAGAAGAAGATGACTTAAAAGCACATTGAGGTCAGTTTGTTTACTGGAAGGAATCTAAAGTGGAGACTTTATGGGATTTCCATGTAATAGCAAGAAGTGTCATAGCAATGCTTTTAGACAGGAATGCTGGAATGAAGTGCAAACAAAAAAAGAAATCAAGTTACAAAGTTGACATAATACTTCACTATAAATTCATGACAAATTCAAAGTGACACCTCAGACATAAAACAGAGCTGATGAAGTTCCATTAGAACTGAGAGCAGAAAGCTGAACTGGCAAATTATTTGAGCAAATGAGAGCCATACATGGCTAATACATCTCACTCTTGCATAACTGAAACACCTATCGATAATATATCCAAATGCAGTCAAGTGCAAGTGGAGAGAGTACAAGTAGAACACAAAGCAGACCAAAGCCATTGTGAAGATCCCAGACAAGAAAAACACACTCTGTAGCAGTGTATCTGGTCTCTGCAACAATCTGGTGCAAAGATAAAAGGTTCAAATAAATTTGAGTATTCTCAAAGCCAGGTTCCCACAGAGTTGGCTGGAAAAACAGAGGCACAGTACCACAAAGATAACATCTGAAAGCAGGCGCTAAAAAAGAAGCAGATTCCTGGATCTTGCCTCTGAGCTGCTGTTTGAGCTCAGGCATTTTCATTTTACTTTTGTTTGTTCTCCTACCTTTTCTCAGTCCCATCTTTTTGAATTATAAACCACCCATGCCACTGGCTGCATTTTCAGTACCCAACACACTGGGTGCTCAGAAGGTGAGAAAGGACAATGAACATTTATTAACTCTAATGAGGAAGCCATTCTTAAGCAATACAAATGGTGTTTTGTGCAGCGTTCTGCCTTTGCATGCACAAAGAAAAGGGTGTCTGCTCTGAAATCTACAATCTGTGCAGCAGAGATGCCATCAGGAAGCTCATGAGGGAAAAAGTTCCCTCACAGTCCTCTTGAAAGGTGGCCATGGGCCAGCTTGAAAGCAACAGCTGTTCTGCACGCATCAAAATATGGCTTGTACAGCAGGAGAGATATGTAACAAATAGAGGCACTGGAGAAATGCAATGACACAAGCAAGCTCAAGGGAACTCGAGATAGATATCCTTCTCAAAGGGCACAGAACCAGCATTTCAATACTGACTTTTATTTTTTAAACCATCTCAGAAATGGAGAGATGAAATTCTTTGTCAAGCGCTACACCTGAAGAACAAAAATTAGCAGTTTCCTACATATATTTAAAGGAACAGTGGATAAAGTAGAAATATTTGGTATAATTTATTTGGACTTCCAACACACATTGACAGACTCCCTTGAGCTTTGGAATTTTTAAAGCGTTGTCATGGGTTAGAAACAGCTGGTGAGATTTGAATTCTAGTGAAGTGAGAGGAGAGCTCTGTAGAGCTATGCTTTTAGCCAAAAAATCCCAGTAGGAATGCAGCATAATTTTCCAAGTTGGCAAAAATATTGGAATGCAGCAATCTACGTATTTCTGCTAGGGTAGATTTTGTAGAAGATAGCTTAGAAATAAAAATTAAATCCTAAAAGCAAGCTATTCCAAGGTAGCAAAACAAATATCACTAATAAATGCAAGGTCACATCTAAAGTACAGAACGATGCTGTTTGACTTCATATTAACTAGAACAATTCTTGGAAAAATAAAAGCCCTGTGATGTAACTAAATATTTATAAAAATTTCAAAAGAGAAACTATTCAATTTCTGTTTGAACAGATGTCTGGGTTCATAAGTATCTTCTTTGTTCAGGTTGCTCCTCCAGTGTGGCAGAAATCACACATCTGTATCCTCCAAGCCCAATACTTAGACACTAAAACTGCAAAGCTAGAAAGACAGATAAAATAAGAGAAACAATCTGTGACCTTCAGTGCAGCTTGTAGCATTTACCTATTCTGAAATTACAAACATGACTTTTCATAGATTTGTAATTTAGCGGTTTATTTAGGTAAGAGTAAGGATTAGAGAGCAGACCAAAATGGTTAACATTGTGGTTTTCTGCCAGACTAACTAATCAGGCAGAAGAAGTAGAAGAAGTCTTCTTCAGACAATGGGAGGAAGTCTTAGAGTTCGAATTCAAAGGTCTTGGTCTGCATGGGGAGCTATATCCACCTATTATGTGCAGATGGAACAACACAGCAGGACACAAAAGATTCAGCAAATTTCTGGCATGCATTGATGGCAATCTCCTGAGGAGACAATGATGAAATACATTTTGCTGTGCTGCCTACTCATGACATGGAATATATAGCTGGGAGTTTATTGTTGAAGTGAACATGAGGTAATGAACTCCAGAGGCCTGAGAGAGGGAAGCAGGGCAAAAGCTGGACCATGGCCCAGCGCTTCAGGAGAACAGACATAAGCCTGTTCATTCTTGGAAGAATTTCATGGGATATGACGATGTGGAGAAGAAGGTTCCATGAAAGCCTGGTTAATATTAAAGCATAACCTCCTCCAAGCTCAAAAACCTTCCATCCTGACTGGTAGGAAATCAAGTGAAGGTGTTAGAAGGCCTGTGCAAATGACCAAGGAGCTTCTGACCAAATTGCATATTAAAAGGAGGAGCACAAAAAGTGGAAGCAGATGTACATAGCCTAGGAGGAATACAGACTTATTGTCTGAGCTTACAGGGCTACAGATTTATGAATACCAAAACTTATGTGGTGTTCAGCTTGATAGGAGACATGAAGAACAAGAGTATCTTTTACAGCAGCAAAAGCAAGGCTAACAAAAATGTGGACAATCTCCTTTATGGGACAGTGTATTTGGTGACAAAAGACAAATAAAAGGCTGAGGTACTCAGTGCTTTTTTTCCCTTTGTCTTAGCAGGTAAGACTAGCTTTCAGAAATTAACATAACATCCTCACTGACAGACTGAGGAAGTGTGGTCTAAACAGAAGGATAGTAAGGTGGGCTGAAAACTGACTGGACTACTAGGTTCAAAGGTAATCAGTGTCATAAAGACTAGTTGGAGATCAGCAGCTACCAGAGAGCCCCACAGGTCAGTAGATTAAAATTCTGTTTAGTCTTTTCAACATAATCTAGAAGGTGGGATGGTGTGCACCATTGACAAGTTTGCTGCTGATGCTGTGCTGGGAGAAGTATCTGTTGGCTGTGCCAGCATTCAGATAGACTTGGACAGGATGTGTCGAAATGCACTGACAAGAGCCATATAAAGTTCATGTAGAAATGCAAAGCCCTGCATGTGGGGTGGAGTAGCACCTGGCATAAGAATGTATTCAGAGAAAAATATCTGAAAAGCAGATCTGTAGAGAAGGAAATGGGAGGGTCCAGATGGGTAGCAGTACTGTAGCAGAGACACTAAGAGAGTTGGGACTGTTCAGCCTGGAAAAGGCTTGGAGGGCATTATCTATACATGTATTAGTGGGAGGCATAAAACTGACTGAACCAGACTTTCCTTGTTGATGAACAGTGGCAGGACAGGATACAATGGGCACAAACTAATAATAAAATACAATACAATACAATACAATACAATACAATACAATACAATACAATAAAATAAAATAAAATACGTTAAGAATAATCAAATCAAATACAAGAAAAACAGTTTTTTAGCCTTAGAGTGACCAAATATTGGGGAAGTATCTTCACAGAGCTTCTGGATTATCCAGCTTCAGAGATACTCAAATGACAACTGGAGTTTAAAGTCATTTTTGACAGTAAGAAAACATATTACATTCTTGCATTAGCAAAATTATCCACTTTGCTTGTAAATAGAAATGTCTGAGTTGAATCAGGACGAGAAAGTTAAGGCTATAGCCTTAGTGACTCAGTACACTGACATTCTGTCTGGTACAGTGACCCCTAATGGGATATTTTCAAAGCAAATGTTAAGCAATCTTTAACTAAAAGTTTTGTCAGTAATTGTTCAAACTACTGGAAGCCCAGCAATGCCCAATTAGGTACAATAGCACGAGTAATATCTATTTGCATCCAATTGCTGCTGCTAAGTAATAAAGGCTGTAATACACATCTGAGTGACAACTATATTCCTCAGTGGCAAGACAGATTTCTTGCAACAATCAGTTTGGATGTTACTTAGACATATGGAAGAGCATGTGAAACAGATCTACGGTGATAGGGCAAGGGGAAATGCTATCAAACTAAAAAAGAAAAGATTTAGGTTGGATATAAGAAGAAGGTTTTTTTACAACAGAGGTGGTGAAGCCCTGGAACAGGATTCACTGAAAGATGGTGGATGTGCCATCCTCAGAGACATGCAGGGTCAGGCTGGACTGGGCTCTGAGCACCTGATCTAGCTTTAAGTGTCCCTGTTCATTGCAGGGGATTTGGACTGGGCGACCTTTAAGGGTCCCTTCAATTTAAACAATTTCTACAATTCTGTGCAGTGCTACATGTGCAACTACAGAAGAGCAAATACTCATGTTTACCTCCTTTTCAGTCACTGAAGCATCCATTGTTATCAAGGCAATTTACAAGCGTAGCATATAACCCACTCAGAAAAATGTAGGTGTGTTTCTTGGAATTCACAACTTTACCACATTTCTGTTTGTTACAAGGTAGAAGTAACTCTTAGAGTATTTACTATGTAGATATTTGCACTTTATTCCTGTCTGCCCTGGCAAAATCTGTACTTCAGCTCTGATGAAGTCATGAGAGAGCTTGAATATCTGCCTGAGATTGCAAATTCTCTATGGCAAGACAATACAAATGTGAAGGCCAATATGTGTGATCTATGTGAGTGTCAGTCAGACACGTGCTTACTTATAAATAGGTTCTGTATAGACGGCTCAAAATTCAGAGCTGCAGAGTCTATGCTCTCTATATTTTGACACCCAGCTGCTAAGCATAAAAATTGCCTGAATATATTAAATACCACTGTTCTACAACTGAAACTATAAGTCACACAGAATCATTGGGGTGAGAAGGGACCTCCAGAGTTCATCTAGTCCAATCCCCTGCTAAAACAGTTTCCCTACAGTAGTTTAGGCACCCTTCAGCCTAGCAGACAAAGGGGTGAACTGAGACATGTAAGCCTCCAGGGAAAAAAAAAATAACTCTTCATAGATTTACACCTTGCCCCACTACTGGGGCAGTATCAGGCGTTGTGGAAGGGATCAAAAGGCATTCAGAAAAACAGCTGCAAAGCTTTTTCTGACATGAATACTTTGACTTCAAGACGAGATCAGGTGGAGGATGAAATGCTACCAAGTGCTTGACATTAGTATTCTCAATGTTGCTCTTTATTCTGATGTTCACATTTTTATCCATACTGAAGCTGCATAATATTACCTGTAGCAAGATAGGTGTTTTTGGTTTGTTTGTTTTTTGTTTGTTTTTTCAAGTGGGTCCTAACTCTAGAAGCCGTGTGTGTTTTGGAGGCATAAACTTACACTGGTTTACCTCAGCCAACATTCATTCTTCTGGATTAATTCCTCTGCTCTGAAAAGGACAAGGATGGAAATGCAGAGGCCACCAACAGTCACCGTCCTGTACGTGGAAGAGCGCTTAAGAAGCTGTAGCTGGAATTAATTCTCCATAGCTCAGGTAACTGTAGTGAAGGAAGGAGGAGGAATGACATTGTTGTGTGCAGTGGTGGGTTACTTGAATTTTGCCCCTGAAAAAGCTACCTTCAATAGGCAGCATATTTGTATTGATATACAGTACCCTTATTTAGCAGGGATGTAGTAAGAGATTTTTAATAACTTATTAGGTAAACAAGTGAATAGGGGAATGCCTTGACATATGGGTAATGGTTTTGTGGAAAATTTCAGTGGTGTAGTTACACAGTGGATACAATTATTGTTTAACAAGGCACTACATTTTTTTACAGACTCAATGGGGAAGAAACATTTCAGACTGTATTTTCAGGCCACCTAATTGGCTGATGTCTGTCCATCAGATGGTGCCATGAAACAAAACAAAAAATATTCTGGCACTCCAACTCTCATATGAGGACTGGTAACATGGCGAAAGAGAGCAGAGGAATATGAAAGCATTGCCAAAGATCTTTTTCATAATGGCTAATTAGGGAATACTTCTGGCCATTAACAGGCAGTCTGCTGATTCAAGAACATAAGAAAAATTGTTACACAAAACATGCTTGTTTGGGATGCTGAAAAAATAAGTCCCTTTGTTTTCTAATTTGAACATTTATATGAAGAAACAATAGGACAGTGGTGACAACAACTAGTCTCCTGATTAGAAAGTTTTATTGAATGAAATTGCAATATTTTCATAAAACAGCACTGAGAATAAGTGAAATAATTCATCCCAGGATACTAGCTGCACCAGCAGACAAGCCCAGCAAAGGCAAGCTGTTCGTAATGGTAGCTTCCCTTTTTAACTGAAAATAACGATGCCATAGGAACTAAAGGATTCCCATCCCCCAGATTCATCTTTTAAAAAGTCTTTCACAAGATACAAATTTTATATGTATGTTCATTTTGATAAGTGGTGTTGGTGTACACTATATGGCAGACCTTTTTCCTATTTTTGAATGCAGTGTTTATTATGGAATAGGGCAATCTGAGCACGTCAGATATAAAATCTAAAACCTCCCAATGCTAATAGAGATCACTGCTCCGTGATTACTCCCAGTGTCCCATTTGTAGAGAAACAACCATATGTTCTTGCCGATTTTGTATTCTGAAATCTGTATCCCAATTAAAGGCTTATTATAAGAAAATTCTAAAACTAGTTCTCTTTTTTTTCTTTCCCCAGTGCAAATATCCACTTTGGTAATTGGTAATATTGATTTGCGTTTCATAATGCCCTTTTCATTACACTGTTTTTAGACAAAGAAGACTTTAAACAGGTTTTAAATTAGCCCCACTTTTCTGCCATGCATAAGACTTGAACTGCAGTTTTATTCTGCATTCATAGAATGGGCTTGAGGCAGGCTAAATTAAAGATTCATGTTATGACGTGTTTTTATGAAAGAGGTTATACGTTTATAAATAAAATCCTATTTATTTGATCACTTTAATCTCACTTTTTGATATCCAGTTGTTCAAACTTAATCCAATCTGTAACGTCAGTTGGGCAGAATTATTTTGAATATTCTTGAGCCCTGATAAAGGAAAAGAAGGAAAAAATTAGAATGTAAATTCAACTTCCTGAGACTCATATCCTAACTAATGTTAGCCATTGGCAAAAGAACAGTTAGTCTAACCAGAGAACCTTAGTTGGAATGGAAATAATTTCCCCTTTTCTTTGGACATATAAAGAAAGAAGAACAAAGAATGCTCAGCAGATTTCTCTTTTATGATGCCTGCATTTGAAATATGTAGCAGATTTTTTTCTTTTAATTGGTTTCTCTATAAACACTGAATTTAACCTAATCTGTCAGTCAGATACAAAATACAAAGAAAAAGACTTGCTCATGAAGCAGTGCATTAAATAAATATTTTAGCCTGATCATGTTGCATGGGAGAGAATCATCTGCCTATGGAAATCAAGCTGAACTGCAGTAATAAAAATCCTGTGGTGTATCGAACTGCATTGCTGTATAAGGCAGTAAAACCATATTAATACTTTGCATTATAGTTATGCTTTTTATTTCAATTTTGAAGATAGCAAACTGCAGTTGTCAGTGAATTTCCTCACTTCACAAGAACTTCTGAGCTCAAGAAACTCATTCAAATTCCAGGCTGCGTCATACAGAATACTGCTTATCCACAAAGTAAAAGACATTTGCTTTTCTTTAGGGCTCACAAAACCAAGTGGATAAAGAATATAAGAAGAAAATGTTTCATCTCTTTTTCACAGATGAGAAACTGAAACTGAGAGATTAAGCTTGCTGTGGGCCAAGAACAGAAGTAAAGGCCATATGGATCATGACCAGTAACTGAACTACAAGATATCCCTCTTCCAGTTAGCCACACCATGGTTAAAGCTGCTTAAAGTAAATAAGTAAGTAAGTAAGTAAGTAAGTAAATAAGTAAGTAAATAAATAAATAAATAAAAGATAGAAATGTTCGCAAGTGTTCAAGAAATATGGCCCTGTAAAACTGCTATCAACATCTTTATGCTGAAAATATAATCAGGGCTATAAAGTATTCTTTTCATTTCAATTATTTTAATTTTTATCTGTGAAATTTGTAAAACTCATGGACCCGTCAAAAGCAAATTAATTTCCCTACAAACTTCCTTAAGATCTCCAAACAAAAATTGATCATTTCATTTACAGCTTTCCTCATTTATGAATCTGACATGTCATCTTATCTGTGCAAAGTATGATGTTCCATTCATGTTCTACAATTTAAGAAGTGGTAAGTGTAGAAATCATTCCCTATTAGGTTTTCCTGCTTTGTCTTTCTATTTCATAGTATAGTACTTTAAACGCCATTAGTGACAAAACCAAAATGATGATTACCAGAACACCCATGCTGAGACTGAAAGGTGCTCTGCATTCTTACCTGCACACACATAGGCAAGGACGCAATGTTTGCCATCTCTAACAACTTCACCAGGTGTTTTCTCCAGGAACAAGAGTGCCACGTCACTGTGTGTTTAGTGCATTCTGAAAGAGAATTCAATTGCTGCGTTATGAACATGACCAGTTAATAAATAAATGACACATTCCAGGAGTATTTCATATGTGGTTTTCCTGGAAAGAACACCCATTTGGTTACCGGAAGTCTGACTAGGCACGAAAAACTGGCAGTAAAACAGCAGAACAATGGCTCTGTACCATTTTCAGAAGGCTTTCTGAGAACTCACTAAACTTTTCCACAGCACCTACTGTTATTTTGGCACTGGAGGTAGGAGGACAGTGCTGATGAAGAGGCTTAATTCTGCACAAGGTCTCACAGCAATAACCAGTGTATTTAAAACATTAAAAACCACTATAAGAGACCTGGTTACAATATGCTATTTAGAAATTAAAGTTTCTCAAGAACCTCTTAAGGATAATGCTTGAGAAACAGTTGTCCCTCTCAGAGCTCTTAAGAGACTAGTGGCATGCAAAAATGAACCTAGCAAGCAGCACATCACTGCAACATGATCAAATCAGAAATTTGTAATTCTATTCCATTGCCCTGACAGCCACCTACTGGAAAGCATTAAATCCATGCAGAAAACACCTCCTCGTAGCAAGATAAATACAAGAGAATGAAAATTATGACCTAGAAAGTAGTTTTGCTGAATACTGAGTTTTGAATGAGTTTAGATTTTGTTGGTGTTGGCATATTTTTATTTAAAATTGCTTACCTACCAGGACATGATGCAGAGATGTTTTGGCCAAAGGGTGGTTTTGAGCGTCACTTGAATCCTATGCTTTACATGGGTCCATCTGAAAGCAAGTAAGCACACTGCAGAAAAGCAGAGGTCCCACCACTCACACACCTACATTATTATGGAGAAATAAACCATTTCTTTTTTATGTCAGAAAATGGCTTTGATTTGCCCTTTACTTGTGATGCTGGCATGATTGCATTCAGAATACAGAAATTCAGAAAGTGAACTCAAACTGTGCCATTTTTCACCCCACCTTCTAAGAGCTGTGAGCTTATGCAGCCAAGAAAGGCATGTAACGTTCTGTACCCAAATACTCAAATCTCTCCACTGTAGTGGTCAGAGCTCCTCTGGGAAGATACTGTTCATGCAAGAGGAGCATCAGTTCTCCAACAATAAGTGATTTTGCAGGGATTAAAGTCCATTGTAAAACTTTGTTTTCTATGTCCTCACCATTACAGAGAACATCATCAGTGTATGCTGAAGTACTAACATATAATCTTCCAAACCAGTTTAACATCAGAAGCTTCAAATTCCAAACTTAAAATATATTCACAAGGTTGCAGAAAGGAAAACACGATCTTAAAACTGAGACAGTAATTTCTGGTCTCTTCCAGCACAATGTATATTTGGTAATCAAATACCTTCCATTATTTTGTCATTACTTGTTCTATTTACATAAGATTAAGCATGCATTAAGCTAGATGTATCAACAACACCTCCCCAATATGAGTAATGATTGTGTTTGCTTAGAGGGCTAATGGATTTTTAAAGGTTTATTTATTGTGAAAGTGGAGAGTTTCATGGCATGAAAATAAGATTTGCATTGAATAACACAATATTTGGCTTAGTTTCAGATAAATAAATAAGTATTTACTAAATTCAGAGAAATGTGTGCTGCTTGCCATTGAGATTAGTTATATAAGGAACAGCTCATGTCTGCAGTGAAGGATATACTGGCGTGTTCAATATGAAACTCCTGTTGTCTAGCATTTAGCACTTAGCTAGCAAAATGCACTGTAATGAAATGTAGTGTACCAAATGTTTGCCCTGGCACATTCACTTTGACATTCTGTGATTAGCTGTGGGTTTATAATATGTAAAATTTTAAAATTAGAAAAAGCATTAACAGTGAATTTTTTTCAAGAAAAAGACAACCTGGTAGTCTGAAATTCAGCTAAACACTATATAAGTGTGGAGGAAACAGATGGTTTTCAATTAACTTCTCAGATGCTTTCACATTGATAATGCACATTTTAATAATCAGTTTTTCTGTATTGGATGATTACCAGAACACCTAATCTATTTCTTCTTTATGGCAATCATATTTAGCAGCACCACAATCAGTGAGAGATATCTGTATCCCATTAGTTCCCTTCATTTGTTAACTAAGAGCAGCAACTGCTGAATAGAAAGTGTTTAACTATGCTGTGTGACACTGAGAGAATTTATTGGCTAAGCTGCTGTAGAATGTAGTGATTGCAGGGTACATTAATTTTTTAATAGCTTAAAGAAATGCCTGAAAACCTTGTTTGACCGATGCATTTCAGCATGTTTTTGACACTAGTTAGCCATTTTGGATGACAACATTAGTTTCCATTTCCAAAAGAGGAAAATAATTTTATTATCTGAGCCAAGACCAGGCTGTAAAAGAAATCATAGAATCAGAGAATCACAGAACGGCTGAAGTTGGAAGGGGTCTCGAAGTCCCTTATTTTCAACCCCACGCCGTGGGCTGGTTGCCACCCACTGGATCAGGCTGCTCAGAGCCCCATCCAACCTGGCCTTGAACACCTCCAGTGATGAGACAGCTGCAACTTCTCTAGGTGCCGTTTATGACAGGAAGGTATGGCATTGCAGCACTGAAACATGCTTTTCAAACCTGAGCACACGGGAGACCCTCAATCTGCTAAAGAGAAAGTGTTTGGAAGAGAGAGTGGCATGGCTGTTTTATCCACATTACTGAATCAGGAATTTGTAAAGCAAGATTCGGTATGTATTGTAATGGTGAATTTCAGTTTCTTTCTATATTTTTTGAAGATGTGTAAAATCTCTCAGGGTAGAAAATCTCCTCATGCTAATTCTGAGTGAAATTTATTACTGTGTCAGCTCCTTTCTTCATAACCAGAGCTGGAAATTTTAACCTCAGATTTCTTTGCCTTTCAATAAAAATCAAGAATTCTTGCATTAATTTTAATTAGATTCATTATGTGGTGTTTTTCTTCTGCACTTAGAAATAGATCTGAGATAGACACTGCAGTTTAAAACAGCAGAAAAATTGATAGAAGTTATTTCATTTCTGCACATTAAACTTTCATAAAATTTGTTTTAGTAGCTGAGATTAATATCTTAAATGCTTTCTCTTAAAATTCACTGGGGACTGTGCGAAACTCCAATATAACTCACATCTTTGTCACTAAGATTTTATCATTTGACTTTGTCTTCATCTCAGTATCCCCAGAATAATGCAAAAATTTTCTCCTTTCAGCCCTATACAGTGTTCTCTTCTCCTCTTAGAGATTATCTCCTCCTAATTATGAATTTAATCCCTCTACATTTCTTACAGCAAAATGTCTGCCTTAATTGCTTTGATAAATGATCCATTTTAAAGAGATTCAAGAACCATTTTGCGCAACAGTATTTTACAGAGGAAATGGGAAAGATTCAGGAAGATTAAAGGTTTTGCAACTAAATGTAAATATAAGATAATGCTGTTTAATGATTAATAATTGGTTTACTTAAAGAAGATTGGGGTAACTAGTGTGTAATGCTACACACAACCATGAAAACTAAATGGCACCTGAGATACAAGCCTCTCATCCTTGGCTCCCATTAACTGACCAGTTTGTCCCTACTGTCACTAACAGCTCTAAGCATCCTGAAGTTCACTGGGAACCCCACATCCGTGGTAAGGTAATTTTAGTTTTGAAAAATAAACTCTTATTTATTGTAACTCCGTATTTCCATGATGGATTTAGTTTTTCTCTAAGCTTGCCTCACTTTGAACAAGATCTTGAAGCAGTCTACAGAATTTCCTTGATATTTCATAGTCTCTGGGACAACAATACATCTTTTCAGTAGTGATGTTGCAGCAAGGCTTTTCAGCCAGGTTATCACAGGAGATGACAGTGGTGACATGGCTCAAAGAACAAACCCACACCACACACTGACTTGAAATTTAGTGGATGTGTATAAGAAGTAGATAGCAATTTCTACCTAGGGCTTTCCAGCCCCATTCTGCAGTATTCACTGGTTTCAGATTCACCCCAGTCCTTCCCAGTCCCCCAGCTTTCCACCAGGTGCCATGGTCCTGGGGACTGGTACTTGCCCTGACTCCCCATCTACCATAACTCGTGATGAAATCTCACTTGTGTTCTTACATTCTTCTTCTTGTCAAGTTACAATACAGCACAACATGCAGGTAACACTTTTCCATTGCTCTATCAACATTTTAACATTTGCTATCAGCAATTTGTTTCTCCTCAAATGCTCTTTCTTGTGGATACTTATAAATCCAACTATATATTCTGGACCGAGAATTGTCCTTTTTTGTCTTTCAAATACCTTCTTTAAAGATGGTTCTTTCTTCAGCATACAGGATATTGTAAGTGTCTCAAGGATGAAAATTCAGATTCCCGTCTTTTCTCCTTGATTCCCAGTCCTGCCTCAGTTTTTCCATCATTTGAATGCCTTACATTTTCTCCCTCTTTTTCTCTTTTCTTTTATTTATTTATTTATTTTTGTTTTGCTATCATGTTCCTACTTTAATCTGCATCTTTCCAAATGCAAACACCTTCAGACGGACTTTATAAGAACTCATCTGTTCATTACTCAAGCTTTCTCTTGTGTTTTTCTTCTGACTGTGCTTTGTTATTCAACAATTATTTGTCGAAGACTATTTGGAGATTTTAGTCAACTATTGTAATGAGCAGTATCAAAGAAATATTAATTGGCTTCTCAAAAAAATATAAACATATTTCAATTAAAATTCCTAGTCTTGACTTCTCTGACTTTTGGGAAGAGAGAGAAAGTTAGATTAAAAAAACATTCATTAGGTGATATAATATCACTTATCTTGAGTTACCAAATGAATGGCACAATCATAGCCCTGAAGGATGCATTAGAGTAGATTACTGTAATACCTGGAGGGTCAAGATAAGCTTTAAATATCTTATCCCTTCCATCTCCAGAGTAAGCCTGTGGTATTATCTCTCACTCAGAGAACTTAACCTAAATTAGTGAGAGAAAGAGATGGACAGAGAACATCAATAATCCTGGGTAATTGGCAGAATAATTCTTCAGCAATGGCTGAAGAACAGAGACAAAATAGTATAATTAAAATATGGAAGGTAAAACTCTTTCATAATACTCAAGTATTCTGCTATTCCCTCGCCAAAAACCTCAGGTTGTGCTCACCTGTACCTTCCCTGACAAATAAAGTGTGTAGACTGTATTCTTAAACCAGGTTTAGTTTTATTTGTTTTGTTTTTAGTAACACACAATTTTGTCCATTTGTACAGGCGTATGCAAGCACTTTTACCTGGAATTAAGGCTAAGTTTCATCTTTGCCTGGTATCATCACTACCTCTGGATTCAAATTCTGTCCAGGATAAAAATCTAGCTTCATTGCTTAAATATTAGAATTTTATTATTTTTCTTAAATTTCATGTTCCAAATAGCCTGGCTCAGATATGTTTACCTTGTTTGAGTTGTGAATTATATGGAAGCTTGAGCTCCTATTGGTTGTGGACACTTTATGTCATTTTGCCAGGCCATTTTGGAAGCCCTTCATTTAAAAGAAGTTAGTTCATCACCAAAGCATCAAAATGGTATTTCAAACTGAGACACAAAGTCTTGAAGACTCAACTATATACACAGTATTTTCAGTATATGTTACTACATAAGATTCCTGCAAATGCAATTTGTACCAGTTTCAGTGATGTGAGATCCAAGATCTCCACTGGATTCAAGTTCCATCCAATAGTCTCTTTTAAAAGTGTCTGAAGGTCAGTTCCTGGATAAATCCTGTCCTTTTAGACAGATTAGATTTTCCTACAAACTAATATACTTGAGAATTCTGAAGAACATTTGTCATGGTTCTTAGAAATAAGAAATTCTTTTATGAATAGCAGATCTTCAGAATAATGTTACCACACACAGTCACAGAATCACAGGATGGTTAAGGTTGGAAAGGATCTTTGGAGGGCATCTGGTTCAATGGCTGCTTAAGCAGGTACACCTAGAGCAGATTGCCTTGTCCTGGCACAACGCACCACAGGAGGAGTATCACTCCATCTTCTCTGCACTCTCCTTTCAGGGACTGAAACATCGTGGAGATCCTCTCTGAGACTTCTTCTCACTGAACAGTTCAACTCTCTCAGCCTCTCCCCATAGGTGAGGTGTTACCTTGATCATCTTACTATAGGAATCTTTCCTGTATAAATCTTTATTAAAAAAAAAAAAAAAAAAAAAAAAAAAAAACTTAGTATAGGAACCATAATCTTAGTACTGAAGTATTTTAGATAATTCATTTAATTGTATCCCTAAAGAAAATCCAGTAAAAGAGAAAGAATTCAGCAAAACTGAGACAGTGCTTTGTAAAATTAATGATAGATGGTCACATTTTAAATAAAGTCATGCTATTTAGTCACAAGCAATTCAGTGTCCCTAAAGGAAGCAACATCCGTGCATATAGAATTGTATTGATTGCTTTTGTCCAAGGAAATTCTGTACAACACCTGCTGGTTGATATAAAATGGTAACATGGCATTTACTGAGAATAATAAGAAGGAATGTAGAAAAGAAATGTAAGTGAAATGTTTCTGACATTTCTGCGCTGCCTACAATTCAGGTATCCACTGAAACTTTCTGTGCTGCCTTCAATTACATTCCAAAGCAATAGCAATAGAGGTTTCATTGTTAAAATAGTTTCTAAATTGCTGCCCGGTGTCTTAGTTTCAGCATTTTTTATATTCACAGTGTCTGATATGATGCTCTGCTCTGGTTTTAAGAGAAAAACAATGTTGATAACACACCAATGTTTGTAGTTGTTGCTGTACAGAGCCAGTTTCTCAGTTTCTCCTATTATCTTGTCAACAAGGAGTGGTACAAGGAGCTGAGAGGCAGAGGGGGCCCATGCAGCTGGGATGGACAGAATCAGGATAGCTGTTTAAACTGGCCAAAAGAATATTCCATATCATATGACATCATACAGTAGGAAAGTTTTGAAAGAAGGGAGGGGGGAGTTCATTTGTCTCTCTTCCTCTGCCAAGTGGGAAATGAGCTAGGCATCAGTCAGCAGAGTGGTGAGCAGTGCTTGTGCATCACTTATTATATACATTCACACATATTTGTCATAACTATTATCCTCTTTTTTCTTTCTTCCTTTTCTCTTAGTAAACAGTTTCACCTCAGCCCACAAGATCTTTTTTTTCCTTTTTTTTTTTTTTTTTTTTTTAATTCTCTTTCCAACCTCACTGGAAGGGTTTAGAATGAGCAAATGATTGAGTGATGCTTAGCTATCCGCCAGGTTAAACAACAATATCTACATAATATTGTTTTTAAAAGAGAATAAAGAATCAATAAGATAAACATTTACAAGGGTAGATAATGGCAGGACAAGGGGAAACGGTTATAAAATGAGGGAGCGAAGATTGAGGTTGGATGTCAGGGGGAAATTCTTCACTATGAGAGTTGTGAGGTGCTGGAACAGCTGCCCAGAGAGGTTGTGGATGCCCCGTCCCTGGAAGTGTTCAAGGCCAGGTTGGATGGGGCACTGGGCAACCTGGTCTGGTATTACATATGGAGGTTGGTGGCCCTACATGTAGTAGGGGGGATGGAGTTTGATGATCCTTGAGGTCTCTTCCAACCTAAGCCATTCTATGATTCTATATTTCTATAAGATAACTCCTAAAAGTGTAATTCTAATGACATTGAAGTCAATGGCAAAACTCTCACAAACACCAGATAAACCATTCCTTGTCTTTCGGCTCTTTAGAAACAACTCTTTAGAAACAATTTTTGCCTGGCAAATGTTCTGTTATGTATACTGAACCTTTAGAGAAAAATAAACGATCCTCTTATTACATAAAAGGGAGTTGTTACAGAGAAAATAAATAAATAAATAAAAGCAAGAATATTGCCTTTACTTTCTTTTAACTTACCATCTTTATTCCTTTTTCATAGGGAAAATATAGCAAATGTTCCTGACAAAGCAGTGCTTTATAGATGAGGTGAGTGTACTTGTTCAATCTGCAGTTCCAAGGCAGGGACTTCGCTTCATCTACTAATTTCAGAAAATCTCATTACTTCTCATTTGGGATAGGTCACTAGGAGACTTAGCCCACTTCAGATTCAATTAACTTTTATTTTTTAATTAGTTGGAATTTTAATAACACTTCCAGAAAGCCATGAGGAACTATTGCCTCTCCAAAGTAAATCTGGAGAGGTTTTTAGCCTGAGAGAATTCCTTGCTGTTTCTTGCACAAGGGATGGGATGGTTGAGTTACTGCACAGCTGTCTATGAACACGAAATAGCTTCACTTTTCACAAACTCCTCTCAAGCAGAGAGTATCAAGTTAGGAAGGTAATATTACATGTCTTTATGGCATCAGTGGGTTCCATTCTGGAACAGAACTTGCAGTCTTAAGGCATTTTTAGAACAAATAATACTTAATTAAAAAAAGAAAATCCAAAGATTAGTCTGAAGACTGGAAGAAAGAAAATTCTGGAAAAGTTAAGGAACTAAATCTGGGTCACTGTATAGAAGATCAAATGTTGATATGATTACAGTAGCTGTAATTATCTTCAAGGGGTCTAACTGCCAAGTCTGCAAAAGAGAAGGTCTGTAATTTATTGAAAAAAGCACCATAACAATTATTAACCAAGTATTTAAGATGAACTATCTTAATTAAAAATTAAATCACCACACTATATCATTGCAACCACGTGGACCAAACAAGTATTCATCTTTGTTATGCTTTTGAAATTTTGTTTTAGGTTGGAGGATTGATTGAGCTACAAGCTGAATGAAAGAATAAACAGATGGGAACTCTGGTTATCTGAGAGGCTATGCTGGATGGTTCCAGGATCCACTTGGGCTTGAAAATCAAAATAATCCACACAAAATGTCAACATGAAGGACTATTAAGTCTCTTATGAAAAGGAATATTCAAATACATACCTTTTATTGCATATTAGTAGGTGAAAGATAACATTCATCTATTAATGAATAGATTATTAATATATTAATATATTTATAATATATACTTTATTAATGTATTATATTTATTGACAATCTATTCATGTGGATTTACATTTCTTTCAGAGTATTTCGGCAGTTGACTAAACTGCATGAATGTTTAGAGAAAAGCAAATTGAACAAATGAAAGAAGCCCTGCTGAATTACCAAAATCAGGACAGAATTTTCAGATGTGCTTCTTCCCTAGATTGTGCAAAAATTATCTGGAGCTTAAAGTGAATTTCCTTTTTAATAAAAATAAAAAAAATCTTCAACTGCTAAAAAGTTCAGGCAAGTTGTTTGCCAGACCACTTTCTCAAAGTGATCAATTAATAAAAGGTAACATGAGGACCTTAAGGAATACAATATGTATTTTTTTTTTTTAATTTAATTATTTCATAACAACAACTTAGGTTATTAAAAATCGTTGCATTAGGAAACTCCTGTTTTCTTGTCTCTGTTCAGTCTCATATTGTGATTAAATCACCATTGTTTGGTTAGTTTGGGCTTTCAAGTTCAGTTCTACTGGCTTTAATTCACTACAGTACACACACTGTAGGGTTAAATAAAAGTACCATGCATAACTCAGGCAAATGTGCAGGAATTTATATTCCAAAAGTCCTGAGATGCTTTGCCTAGACGGGCAGCAGAGCTTCTCTGCCATGGCTGGCACAGGTGAATGATCACACATCCAGGCAGAGCAAAATCTGCCAATAAGCAGTCACCTCTTCTTTGTCAGACTTTGCATTTTCTCTTCAATATGCGCAGATGTTGTGCAGTGTAGAACTGCTGAATCACATTAACGAGCTGAAAATGAAGCAGAAGCATTTATTTTTATTTTCTCTACTCACTCCCAGTTATCTTTATACCAATGTTTTTGTCTTCCAGAAGGACTTTTCTGAGAGAATTACAAATAAACGTATTAAACAGAGATCTCCAGAATCCTGGTTGGACAGAGGTTGCTTTTATTCAGGTGAAACAGAATCAAGTGAACTGTGTTTAGTTTAGTCCCTTTCATTCACTGTCTGTGAAGCTGACTGAGGGATCAAAGCTGCTGGTGAACTGAAAAACTGTCACTTGCAGCCTGCATGAATACTTTGGGATGCTATTTTTAAGAAAATGAAATGAAACATGTCACAAGAAAACAGGTAAGAGCCTGATAAGTGAGAAAGGATAAGAAAGCAGAAGTAAAGGAAAGAGCTCTCATGGTAAGGTATGAGATGGGAAAAACGGGAGGGCAAAAAATAATGTAGAAAGGGAAGAAATAATGTAAAAAGGGAACAAATGTAAAAAATAACAGACAATCTAAGGTAGAGTTATGAAATGGCTGAGGAATAATGAGCAGCCAGATAAGCAACTTCAATGAGTCTAGCCACCAAAGGGCAAGCTGGAAGATGTCCAAAACATGGGCTGGGCTGCAACGCACCTCATTCACAGTGTGCACAGTGCCTTTACATTCTCCAGGGGCATGGAAGTACAGGGTGGTAAGCGAAGGTTGGAGAACAGTTTGCAGAAACACTTGGGGCATGACCATAATGCCCATTCAAAGCACTGAGAAGGCACAGTCAGTGAAGCCATCACACAATTGGAATGTCCAAGCCTCTTCTATTGTGACTTTTCTATCTGCTTTAGGAATGCACAGGCCATGCCTTAAGGTGCTAAAGGAATCACTGTACTTTAGACCAATACAGTGCAGCATGTATGGTAAATAACAGTGTGCAGGCTGGGAGAAAACCTCACTGAGAGCAGTCCTTCTGAGGCCTTCCTAGGGTTTCTGATGGATGAGAAACTTGACATGAGCTAGCAGTGTGATCCTGAAGGAAGGAGACAGACTTTGTACATGATCGGATAGTGATAGGACAAGGGGAGTGGCTTTAAACTAAAAGAGGGGTGATTTAGTTCAGATGTTAGGAAGGATCTTTTCATGAGGACAGTGAGGCACTGGCACAGCTGCCCAGAGAAAATGTGGATGCTCCATCCCTGGGGGTGCTCAAGGCCAGGCTGGATGAGGTCCTGAGCAGAACTGACCTAGTGGGTAGCAGCCAGCCAATGGCAGGAAGTTGAAACTGGATGGGCTTCAAGATCCTTCCCAACCCAAACCATTCTATGGTTCTGTGATTTATTCCTTTTAGATTAAGTTTGGTAATGTCCTCCAATGATCTGGAGAGTTTCACCATTGTCACATTTACAATTTGTGCAAGCTGATAAAGGTCTCCGTCAATTTCTTCTGTCGAAGATCTGTCCATGCATGTTTTGAATCTTGTTCTGAGTACTGAGGGGTTTTGAAGCCCAGAACTCAACTTTGAAGACCTCCAGGTATTTTGGTCACACTTGAGCTGTACGTAATTGCCTTCCCATCAGTGCTTAAATTTGTGTGAAATTTTAGCTACAGACAAAACCATTTTCAGTCCTCAAACAAACTTTACTGTTATCCTGCTAATTTCCTGCTCTCTCAGGTGAAATCATCCACAGGGCTTCTAGCAAAGACCCAAGTAGGGGATGGGCAGGAAGGAATGAGGGTGAAAATAATCCTCGCTGGAAAACAGGATTTTTGGTAGAAAAGCTGTACACAAAAATGCTATATGAGTCTAGCCCATACTTTTGTCAGTCATTTCATGATAGCTAAATTCTAAAGTCATTCTGTAAGGACAGTGATTGCCTGCAAAGCTGTAATTCCTCATAAGCATATGTAAACTTCTCTCACTGCTTTCCCAAAGAAAATATGCCCTCTCTGAAATAGCTTTCCAAACTGAATAAACTGAACTTTTTGTAATTGTTAATAGGTTTTTAGTTCTTTTCATAGAATCATAGAATCATAGAATCACAAGGTTGGAAACGACCTGTAAGATCAGCCAGTCCAACCATCTCCTCATTACCACTGCTACCACAAACTAAACCAAATCTCACAGCTCCTCATCCAGATGCCTCTTGAACACTGCCAGGGACGGTGACTGCACCACCTCCCTGGGCAGCCATTCCAGTGCCTGACCACCCTCTGAGAGAAAAAGTTTTCCTCATGTCTGACCTAAACCTCCTCTGATACAACTTGCGGCCATTTCCTCGGGTCCTGTTTGTTGTCTGGGAGAAGAGGCCAAACCCCCCTTCACCACAACCTCCCTTCAGTAAGTGGTAGAGTGCAATAAGGTCTCCCCTGAGCCTCCTCTTCTCCAGACTGAGCAATTCCAGCTCCCTCAGCTGCTCCTCATAAGACTTGTGCTCCAGACCCTTCACCAGTTTCGTTGCCCTTCTCTGGACACGTTCCAGGGCCTCAATGTCTTTCTTGTAGTGAGGGGCCCAAAACTGAACACAGTACTCGAGGTGCGGCCTCACCAGTGCTGAGTGCAGGGGGATGATCACCTCCCTGCTCCTGCTGGCCACACTATTTTAATGCAGGCCAGGATGCCACTGGCCCTCTTGGCCACCTGGGCACAGTGCTGGGTCATGTTCAGACACTGGCTGGCTCATATTCAGCCATGTTCAGCCATGTTCATGTTTTGGGGGGAAGTTGTTTCTTTTTTCTTTTTTTTCTTCTTTTTTTTAACTGCACTTTTCCAATTCCCTCTTATTTATGTTTACATTAAAGATGCAAACCTTCTGGAAATACTGACTCTACTACTACTGATCTCTACTACTTAATATCAGTGGCTAATTTTCAGTGCATGGTCGATTTTAATCTCTTTTTGCACCTTACATCAAAGTCAGAATCTGATCCAGAGCTCATGTTTTATTTCTGTAAAATTAATCTACTTAGTCAGCCAGAGAATGTCATTTTCATTTAAAAATTGCAGAAGTATCCCTCCCTCCACCTCCTACACACGAGAAAGGTTAAAATTTATTTTCTCCAGTTCCCTCTATAGGGAACATTATATTGCTACTCTGTAGTCAAAATATGTACTTAAATAGAGACACTTGGTGAAGTAAGAGCAGACAGGAAGCTGGAGCTATTGATTTTTTTTATCTTTAAATGAGATGTTTTATGACTCAAAGATTTTACTGAAATTCTGCATTGTCTTGTTAATGCAACAGCAGAAAAAGCTACAAGGCTGAGTGTCATTTTTTCCTTTCTTTCCTTTGTTTTAGATTTGTCATCAAGGTGATATCCTTCTGCTATAGCAGCCACCCTCTGCTCTTTTTGATCTAAAGATGTTTTGCAGCATTGTCACCAAATAGATTGGGATCTCCACAGAGGAATATCCATGGTCTGTTAGAGCCAGACTGTTGCAGGTGCTGTCAGGGAGCTGTCACATCCCATGGTTCCTTCCTTTCACGGGTCGCACTGTGCCTCGGTCACCCCCCTCAGCCCAAGAGATGCAACACAGTCCATGGCACTGAGTCTGGGGAATTCTAGCACTTGCAAGCCTATGTGCTTATCATTATTAAGGGATGTTACCAGGCTATGTAGGAATATGATTAGGAAGGCTAAGGCCCAGTTGGGGGCTGGACTTGGAATGCAGTGCAAAGAAGAATAAAGTTTCTATAGGTATACCAGCAGGAAAGGGGAAGCCCAGAAAGGTGTACCTCTCCTAATGAGCAACACAGGCAGGCTGGTAACAACAGAAAAGGAGAAGGCTGAGGTATTCAACAATTTTTTTGCCTCAGTCTTCACTAGCAACTGCTCTACACACAGCCCTCAAACTGATAGTTTAGGAGGTGGGCACTGGTAGAGCAATACCACTCCCATTGTAAGCAACTATCAAGTTTGGAATCAGCTAAGGAATGTGAACATCCATAAGTCTACGGGTCTCAATGAGATGCATCCCAGAGTCCTGAGGGAACTCATTGATGTAGCTGCCAAGCCACTCTCTCTGATATTTGAAAAGTCATGGCAGTTAGATCCCTGGTAAATGGAAAAAAAAGGCAAGATTTTTAAGAAGGACAGAAAAGACGATTCAGAGAACTACCAGCTTGTTAGTTTTACTAACAAAATATGGGGAGGGGAGGGGAGGGAAAGGGAGGGGAGGGGAGGGGAGAATACGCAGTAATGTTTTTATTGTTTCAAAATATAATAAGGCTCACTGTTACTCTTCTTTGTGGGAGTCTCAGATATTGAACATCTAATTATCTTAAAGCTTACACATGCCAGTGTGGTATGTGGTACAGTCAGTTTTCTGATTATCCCAAAATTGTAAATTAAAAAATAATAATAATAATAATTTAAAAAAAGCACAACAAAGCAAAATAAAATTTAAAAAAAAAGCAAAACAAAGCAAAACAAAACAAAAAAAAAACGGCTTACATAATAAGACTAGTGCACAGATGAGTTCTTTAATGAACTACGTAACTATGTTTTTTTTCCATTCAAGTTCAATTTCACACAGTGCTCTTTAAAATAATCCTAGCAGTGAGATTGACTTGGGATATATGCACATGTATTTAGGAAACAAAATGGGTCCAAAACTAAGATATGACGAAACCAACCAAGCTTTTCACATTTATTATCATGTATCTTGTTTCTGGAAATTAATCTTTAATAACAATCGTTGCAGTTCATAAATC
This sequence comes from Lagopus leucura, assembly GCF_019238085.1. Taxonomy (NCBI): domain Eukaryota; kingdom Metazoa; phylum Chordata; class Aves; order Galliformes; family Phasianidae; genus Lagopus; species Lagopus leucura. The sequence goes on along the minus strand of NW_024962251.1, from coordinate 2,343,427 downwards.
TACCCCTTCTTTACATACTTGATCAAACACACAAAGAAGGAAGATTATTCTGAGTTTCTTCTTGGTTCAACAAACCCTAAAACTTCTGTGAATACATTACACTTTCATGAAACACTCATTGTTGTGCCCCTATGGTACAGTAAGACCAGGCATTCAAATCTGAATTTCAGATTTGCTAAAACTTGTTCTACACATCTGTAGTCTGGGATTTTCTCCTTTCAGACGTTGCTTCAGTAGAATATCCCTTTTCTTCTTTAAGTATTTTGTAGCCTCAAAATCAATAGTCCGTGACACTAAAGTAATTCCAAATATTTGGGTTGAAAAACCTACTGATTGGCCGCTCTGATCCTTTTGGCATTTTTTCTTGGCCTTTTCCCTACATCCAAGAGTATAGTAAATTCTCATTGAAAAATAAAGTAAAACAAAACAAAATAAAATAAATTCCATAATTGATTTTTATCAAGCTGATATTGAGATCCCACTTTCCTCAGTGAAATGAAAACCTTGATGTGATCATAGCTATTCTGACAGCCGAAGTCAAAAGATCATCTCAAATCCAGAAATTTAAAGTTAGAAAAATGAACACCTTGCTTGTAAATTAGGAAAGCTTCTTCCAAGAGGAGAAGGGATGGGGAAAGAGGAGAAGAACTTGCTCACCTTAGGTTTTTCAGAAATATTTCGTCCATATTCTTATCTTGATCAAAAGAATACATCAAACAATACATAAATCTGTCAATCTTGAAACCGCATTTTTTTGTTGTTGTTGTTAAGTGGATCATTCAAAGAAACTTATTTCCTCTTGCCTGTGATCCAATCCTGCTTCCTTGGAGATCTGATAGAGATTTTTGCCTGCATTTTAATGAGATTTGGTTCAGGGTCACACACTACACATTCGTTAGATCAGGGAATAATAACCCTTGCTTTCTCATTTCTAACTACAATGACACACAACAGTAATTTCTTTAAAAAATTAATTCTTTTCTCCCACCAAAATAGGCTTTGGTCAGAAAAAGCTTCTCCGTGATTCTTTAAATTTAAAATATTTCCTCCTGAATCCTTGCTGGTTTATCACTACTGTACAGTATCAGCACTGATGCAACTGTCAGGCTAGTGGTGTTTTGGTGTGTGTGTGTGTGTTTTTTTTTTTTTCAAATGGAACTGTTTAAATGGTGAAAATATAAAGATGACTTCTGCTGATCTTAGACTTGCATAGTATGACCTGCTTTGCTACCAAATAGCTTTAAACCTATAAAATAAACGAACTCTAGATAAGCTGGGCCATGAAGAAATGAACACATTTCCAAAGCTCCAGTCCTTCAAAACCTTGTCACCAGTTCCAATTTGCAAAAGTTCTCTCAACATCTGACACAATGACTGAAGCAGCCTGAATTAAATACTGGTTAGTATAAATACTGGTCTCCCTAAATGTCATAATGTACAGCATGTCTTGTTTAAGGATGTCTTGTTCCATTCTGTCTCCACCTACATGAACTTTCAGCTACTTCTAGTGCCTGCCAGTCATTTTGTGAAGCTGTTTTCACTACACAGGTTAAAAAGTGGAGTAGAGCAAAGAACCTCATGCAAAAGGTGGGATATCCAACCTCCTCCAAATCATAGACTCATGGAATATTAGAACCATTAAGGTTGGAAAAGACCACTCAGATCACAGAGTCAAACTGTCACCACTGTGTCACCACCACGATCCTAAGTGCCACACTTTCCCTTTTATGTCCCTATTCAAGAAACCAAAGATATGCTGAGAGGGAAAGAAAGACTTTAGGAAGAGCTGGATAAAGACAGCAAAATTGTGAAGAGAAGTCTTTGTTTCCACCTCAGCATTCTTATCGAACCAAAAAAAAAAAAAAAACAAAAAACAAAAAACACCTGAGATTTTTCTGACAGTAACAGTAAGCATAAAATAAAAGATTGATTTCATTGAAGGTCCACTGAGATTTGTGCTGAACAACAGACTCAGAGATGAAGAGAGGAGGAATCTTTATCATGCAGCTGCAGAGCTCACACTGCCAGGAGCACACCAGCTCCAAGGAGGAAAAGTGTGCATGTAATGAATATATACTGACCTTCTGAAGCAGGAGCTCGCATGACTTCCTACTGGCATTTTTGTCTAAGAGAAAAAAATCACTTAATGCAACTGCTTACTGCTTAATATTATGTAAAGGGCAGGCTGTTCCTAAAATAAAACTTTTTTTCTCTATGGAATATATTTTTAATGTGAAATAAATGTCTTTGAAGAGGTCTTCAAACAGTTTCAGGTTTCAGAAGTCTGACCAAAATTTCCAAGACCAAAAGTCCTTTGTAATTTTATCCTCTTTTTCTTTATGCCTCAATCTCAGATGCAGTGCAGACATGGAGGTTTTTACACACGTGCTTTTAAGAATAGTGTAATTCAGTGTGCATAACCTGAGGAGTGGGCTGTGAAACAAGTGAAGGCTGCTCATGCCATGCTGAAATGAGAGGAAGATACACTTGTATCATTTAATTTTGCACATTGCTCAGTCTCGGAGCTATGAAGTAACAAAGTTCTGGCTTTGCTGACTCTTTGCTCTTCCCTATAATCTCTTAAAGAGTCCCACAGTGAAAGCAGAGTATCCAGACCTTCCCATTCAGACAGATGAGCTGGGCAACACAAGGCAAATTAACAAGGAATATAGTCAGCACTATAATTTTTTATAGCTATGCCCTGAAATGCTGTATAGTAGTGAATAAACAGCCACTTTCCAACTCCTGACTACAGATTAACATAGCAATTAGGTAAAATATTATAAAACATACTTTTTCTGAAATAAATAAATCTTATCTGATGGAGTAGATGGTTCTGGTTTCTAAACCTTCTTCATGTCTCCAGAATTTCAGAGCTCACTGGCTAATTCCAGTCACATTTAAAAGAGAAGCAAATTTCTCAGAAAATATAAATGCTTCAAGTTTCTGAAAAATAGAGGAACAGAATCAGCTCAAGTACGTTGCCTGCCCAGAACAAGCAAGCAATGGCATAAGAGAACTCCAAGGAAACAAAACTTTGCAAGATCTCTGCTTGCCATAGAAATAGGTTTACTCCCTGGTAAAGATGTTATTTAGCTTCATATTGCTAAAATTGATAGTGTAATTTTTAAAAAATGACTGTTTTGTTTTCCTGAATGCCCTGAACTGGGTGTTTTAATTACTACCATTATTTTTTGCTGCCCTTTACTAAAGACAGTATCCCAAACTTGTTCTTGCACCTTCAAAAGCTGAAAGCTGTTATTATTCACAGTTACTCTTCTCCTGGGCCTCCCTCTATTCGTCATCAACAATGAATTAAACCCTCATTTAAGGACAGATGGAAATGTAAACACAATCCTCCAATAAACAGAAGGCAAGATTTCCAGAAAAAGTCCCATTTTGCTGTATTCAGAGCATGTTCTGCTGTTTCCAGTACACAGGATCTTTGTTTCATCAGCTATATGAGCCTGGAAATCATGCGCATTATTCCAGTGCTATGCAACCATACAAGTAGGTGTGATTGAGTTCTTGAAATCTTAAATAGGAAAGAAAAATAAGTAGGCTAAAAATGAATATTCCAGCTGTAAATATCTAAAGGAGAGTGAACAAAAGGTATAGATTAAGAAGCTTAATTGAAGATTAATAACATCCAACTAGAAAGTGGGGGGAGACAATGGGAAATGAGCAAATTTTTCATTCACAAAATATTTTTTTCTTGTATACAGTGCCATCCCCTTGTTTCAGGAAAAATAAACAAACAAAAACAAAAGTAGCATCTGAAAATACAGAATCATAGAATCCATGGAGTTGGAAGGGACCTTTAAAAGTCATCCAGTCCAACTCCCCTGCAATGAACAGGGACACCTACAGCTCAAACAGGTGCTCAGACCCCGATCCAGCCTGACCCTGAGTTCTTCTAGGGATGGGGCATGCTGCACACCTCTGGACAACTTGTTCCAGTGCCTCACCATCCTTACTGTAAAAGACTTTTTCCATATATCCAACCTAAATCTACTCTCTTTAAGATTGAAATAACAGTATTTTCCCTGATAAAAGATTTTTCAAACATGTCTGACTGAATCAAAAGTTGGACAATATTTAAAACCTCCTTCAGGACAGTATGCTTTTTGTGATCATTCAGCTAATTCATCCATCACACTTTATTTACGACTGTAGCAGCTGATAACTGAGCATTTTGTAGCAACCTGTGCAAATGCAAGGTGCTAGGAGAAAATGTTGGCATGAGAAACAAATCCTGCAGCCATTGAAATGGTGATACTTAAGAGGTAAAGTTTTTAGAAGACAGGAGGAACCACAATCCCTCCTCCAGGATTTAGTCACTGTTATTTTTCAAATCTTTTTCATTCTTTAGCCCCTTCAGCACCCTTCTTTGTCTAGATATTGATTTATCCTCCCCACTCCTTCCTGTCCAAGAACATTTTTGGTTTTTTGGTCATGCTACTTCATTATTCTAACCCTCAAAAAAGATTAAAGACTTCTAGTCTCAGTACAGACCCCTGACTAACACTGCTTGTCACTGGTCTCCACTTGGACTTTTTTAAGAGCATTTGCACTTCTACAGATTTATTTTTTCTTTAAGATGGCAAAGGAGATGCTTCTAACCACTTGTGTCAGGCAAGAACTCTATCAACCATCTGCCAAGTTATAGTGCCAAGACCAGAAGATTCTATTTCGTATAAGCTCTGTACTGGCTGAAAGTATAGGTGCAGGCATGGCACTATTACATGTGAAGAGTCTAGATAAGACATCTCAACACTCTGTTCCAGCCAGCACTTTGTAACTTGAAGATCTAGCACCGCACAGAAAAAAATATTCCCTTTATCATTTATATTGCCTCAAATGATCTCAAAACTCAATATACTTCCATATTATACTTTAATCCCTCATCATTCTACCTTAATCCCTCATCTTGTCCAATTTATCTGCAAACAGCCTAAAGAACAACTTAAAATCACCACAAAATGCACTTATAGCTGAGTGCAGGTGAGTATATGATCCCTACACATGCAGGCAACAGTTGAAAAAGTCAGCAGAAAACCTAAAACTTGCTGCTTCTATTTGCTGCTGCCAGACATACTGCCAGTTCGCTAGCAATTGATTATTTTACATGCAGTATATAGAGGAATGAGAAAGAGAAATGGAAAAAGTTTAATGTCAGCTCCTCAGATGTTATGAATCAGTGTAATGCTATCAACACATGAGGATCAAGTTTACACAGAGAAGGATGTTTTTTATTATCTCCAACTTCTCCCAAGAGGCACAGCTCACCGAAAGAAAGCTGTCTAGCACTGAAAAGATGACTGAAGAAAATATTTAGCACCTATTATGAGAAAGGAAAGACAGACAGGATTGAAAACTATGATGACTTAGACTTCACTCAAAGTATTTCTTCAATGAGTACAAATGAGATTAATTGCTGGGAGTATTTGATCCTGGAAATATTAAATTTCACAGGTCATTGCCTTGTCATGGTTTCAGTGTGAAGATCTGAGTAGGTCACAGAAGAAACTAAGATGTAGTTAACACTAAGCCTTTGATACCTATTATATCCACTCCATATGTGATAAGCTGTAGTAAAAAATAGATGTGCTGAGATAGCTGATATTTGACAGCTGTCTTAACTAAACCTGTGTTCCGTTCTTAAGTAGGATAACATAACTTATGCTCCCCTAAAGGCAAGACACACATCCAGAAAAACCTTTATCAGCTTTTTTACATGGGGAAAATAAAGCAAGAGTGAGGGAGAGAGGCTTATTGTGGAAAATTACTTGCACATAGTTCAAAGCCAGTAAGATATCCTACTAAAACAAAAAAAATATATACACAAACAAAAAAAAATTATGATCTTTGGAGCAGTTTACTTTGTCTCTCATACAAGCCCTCCCTCAGTATCTCATCGATCTGACAGTTTATTGTATCCTGGATATGCCAGAGAATGTGTAATTGATAAGATGCAGCCTCTTCCTCAATGTGACATACTAAAGAAGAAGCTTTTTCTAGTCTAGCTCATGCTTAATACTTCTACTCTCTTTGATGAGAAAGGAGATATGGCTTCAACCAGGGCAAATCCTACTTGACCAACATAGTGGCCTTCTATGATAGAGTGACATCAAGATGTGGCATGTGGTTGACATAGCTGAGGGATGAGATGCCACCCAGAGAGACCTGGATAGGCTCAAGCAGTGGGGACCAGGAGAACCTCATGAGATGCAACAATTCCCAGTTCAAGATCTTGCACCTAGGTCATGGAAAGCCCTACTATCAATGCAAGCTGAGGGATGTAAGCACAGTACACAGTGCTGCCAAAAAGGACTCAGGGTACTGATGGCTGGCAAGTTGGAGTGCCCTATGAGCCCAAAAAGCCTACTGTATCCAGGGCTGCATCAAAAGAAGCACGACCAGCTGGGTGATCCTGCCCCTCTACTGTGCTCTGGTGAGACCTCACCTGGAGTACTGTGTCCAGATGTGGAGCCTTCATTACAAGACAGACACGGTCCTGGGGGAACATGTCCAGATGAGGGCCACAGAAATGATCCAAGGGATGGCACACATCCCCTGGGAGGACAGCCTGAGAATGCTGGGATGTCCAGCCTGGAGAAGAGAAGGCTCTGGCGAGACCTGATAGCAGCCTGTCAGTATCTACAGTGGGGCTATAAGAAGGAAAGGGACAGATTCTTTAGCAGGGTGACAGGACAAAGGGACATGGTATCAAACTAAAAGAGGGGAGAATGTAATGAGTGTGGTGAGGCACTGGAACAAATTGTCCAGAGAGGTGGTAGAAGCTCTCTCCTTGGAGATATTCAAGGTCAGGTCAGATTGCACTCTGAGCACCCTTATGTGGCTGTAGTAGTCCCTGCTCATTTCAGGATAGTTGGACTAGATGACCTTTAATGGTCCCTTCCAACTCTAAGAATTCTATCTCTATGATTCTATCTAGTTTACTACAATCCATCTTGGTACTAGGACAGAAGTGATGTTGCTACTGCAAAGTAACTAACAAAGAAATTTAATAGTGTTCCTGACTTTAGACCAGGCTGAAGCGAGAATAGCCAACCCATGGCCAATTTTTATAATTATTTTTTTTTACCATTACTATTTTGAAATCATGCCAGCTTACGCATGCAGTTTCTGGGAGAGGTTAACTTTGTTTCCCCATTCCCATCAGGCATTACAATGAGAGCCCTTTCTCTTCTGTTAGATAGGCAACTCTGCCAGGGCTGTGCCTCTGGGGTTTGTGCCATGTGGCAAAGTAGAACATTCCCATTTTTTACGCTGACAGCTTCTCACCTTCTACAAGCAGCAAATTAATCACGGGGAGTTAATTGGACTTGGCCATATTACTCTGACTATAGTTCCAACCTGGCAGTAAAGGAATGACAGAACAATTCATTAGATACATGGCTGGTATTTAAGTCACAATGTTGAGCTTAATATCTTCCTTTTCTTACTATCCCAGCCACCATTTTTGTCAGGCGTATCCAAGGTTACCTGTATTTGCATGGAATTACGAGCTTCATTAATTTTCTTCATTCACTATCACACAGTGGGAAACTTATATTAACCATAATCTACACTAAATTCTGCCACTCAGAAGGAGAACAGGTGTGTGCACTTTAATAATGTGATTATGCATATAGATGTGAATATGATCAGATACAATGCACTGGCTCCCAGGGTGCTGTATATTGGGGAAACTTTGTCATAGCTAGTCTTTATACAGGCTTATATGAGTTTTAGTGAATGTAGGGAATTTAAGACAAACATCTTTTGAGTGGAAAAGCTTAGAGGGAAACCAATCCAGTGATTGCCAGGAGAACACATCACCTGTTCACATCAAGCAAATGTAATTTCATAGAGTATTAGAATCATGGAAATGGAAAAGACTTCCAAAGTCATCTAGTCCAACTGTCCACCTAACACCACCTAACACCAATATTTCTCCACTAAGCCATCTCCCTTAGTACAACACCTACATGTTTAAGTCTTAACACAGTAACTCTATCATGCTCCTCCCTTGGCAACCCATTCCAATGCCTGATTACTCATTTGGAGAAGAAATTTTTCCTAATATCCAACCAGAACCTTCCCTGAAAAAAACTTGAGCCATTCCCTCTTATCCCACCACTAGTTACAAGGGAAAAGAGGTCAACTCCCAGCTTGCTACAACTTCCCTTCAGGTAGGTGTAGAGATTGATAATAACTCCCCGAGCCTCCTCTTCTCCAGACTAAACAATCCCAGTTCCCTCATTAGTTCCCCATAAAACCTGTGTTCCAGACCCCTCACCAGTTTGTTGCTGTTCTTTGAACGTGCTACAGGGCCTCTTGTACTGATGGTCCTAAAACTGAACACAGTACTTGAGATGCAGCCTCACTGGAGCTGAGTACAAAGGGACGATCACATTCCTGTTCCTGTTGGCAACATTATTTCTCATACAAGCCAGGATGCCACTGGCCTTCTTGGCCACATGGGCATACTACTGGCTCATTTTCTGCCAAGAGTAAACTGACACCCCCAGATCCATTTCTTTCACAACTTTCCAGCCGCTCTGTCCTAAGCCTAGAGCAGTGCCCAGGATTATTGTGGCAGAAGTACAGGACCTGGCTCTTGTTCTTGTTGAACTTCATCCCATTGGCCTCAGCACAGCAATCAGCCTGTTCAGATCCGTCTGTAGAGCCTTCCTATCCTCAGGCAGATCCTCCCAACTTGGTGTCATCTGCAAATCTACTGAATGCGCACTCAGTCCCCATGTCCAAATCATCAATAAGGATATTAAACTGGCCAAACCCCAAAACTGACCTCTGAAGACCACTACTGACCGGTTGCCAGCTGGATGCATCTTTATTCACCACCACTCTCTGGGCCCAGCCCTCCAGCCAGTTCTCTATCCAGCAAAGATTGTATCTGTCCAAGTCATGGGCTGCCAGCTTCTCCTGGAGAATACTGTGGGAGACAGTGCCAAAGGTTTTGCTGAAGTCTAGGTAGACTAAATCCACAGCCTTTACCTCATTCACTAGGCAGGTCACTTGATCACAGAAGGAGATGAGTTTGGCCAAGTATAACCTGCCTTTCATAAACCCATGCTGGCTGGGTCTGATCTCCCGGTTGTCCTGCATGTGCTGTATGATCTTGAATTGATCAATTCCATAAATTTCCCTGGCAGTGAGGTCAGGCTGAGAGGTCTGTATTTCATGCATCCCCCTTAGAATCCTTCTTGTAGATGGGAGCCACAATTTAAACCTGAGGAAAGGGGAGCACAATTCATTATGAAGGACTAGAGAAGTGAACTACAATGCACTGACCAGCAGCAAATTACTTCTCTGTAATGTTGCCTCATCTCTCCTTATTGATGCTGCGACCCAGGCTGGAAGGTGAGATCACACCAATTCTCCACTTCCTTGAACTGAAGAGGAAAAAATATCTGAGAGTGAAGAAAATATATATAGGTTGAGGAATAATCCTGTTTTAGTTTAAGAAGTGCAAAAATTAATACTGTAGACTTCTTAGTTCATAACACATCTTTTACCTCCATATTTAGCCATGCACTATGTTTGCTGCCAGTCCTGCACAGGACACACCAGCTGCACAGCACTTCTGCAGTTTAGTAGCACAAGGCAGGAACTTCTCCTTCCTCTTCTCCCCTCTGTGTGTCCCACTGACTCCAGACAATGGTGAACAGGAAGGGATGGCAGCATGTGCCTAGGTTCTCTGAGGTGAGGTGCTCTCAAACTCAAATCTCCATTCCTTTCCCATTTGTAATTCCCTATCTGCCTGCAAGTTCCACATGGCTGCCAGCACCATCACTCAGCTACGAGAAGCAGAAGGAATTTTCAATTCTGCTGTATCATGGCTGTGCCAGCACTGTGGACACATGGAAGCAGGCACAGAGCCATGCTGCCAAAGCTGATCTGCAAGATGTGGAAGTTATCACAAAAGAGATGACATAATTGCTATGGTGATAATAACTGTTTCTTCTTTACTCATCTTTTTTAGTAAAAATATACCTTCCCTATATTTAATCCCTAGAACACAGCTTTCATAACATAAGCAAACATCTGTAGATGGCTATATCTCCTGCCAATCAGCTCAGAGTACACAAAAGCAGAATTCCAAGTCCCCTGTTTTTCCAGAAATAAACACCAGAGTTATAAAAAAGGAAAAAAAAAGACCAAACACATAGTTGCCTTATTTTTATCTCAGCAATAACAATCCCTCAACTACTCTTCAGCAGAAGAGCCCCTTTCATCTTCATAAAAGAGAACAATTCCCTGTTCAAATCCTCTAAAAAATAGTGGTTGCTTTAAATCATAGGATTCCGTTCCTTCTTTTGACGGTCTGTCACCTCCCTTACCATTTTCATTACCAGAGTCAGATCACATGCACTCTTCCTATCTGGCATTATCTGCTCTTTTATAAATAATTGTTGAACATAGTTCTTCCTATTTCAAAAACAGGAAGACAGAAAAAACACTCATATGATCAGAAGCCCATTTGTTCCTCCTAACCCCACATTTTTGCTACTATCAGTTGTCTAGAAACTTCAGCAACATCTTAGTCCCTTTCTACAAGCTGTCAGTTGTGCCTGGGCCACAGTTAGTGAACCCTTCTTGGAGGCATGTACTAAGATAACCACAGCCCCTTATGTCTGGTGACGTACCTAGCCTGTGCATCTATCTTTTCATCCTCACTGCTTGACCTCCAAAAGACACTTTCCCATGGGCTTTGCAAACTAAAGCAAAGTGATGATACTGTCATCTTCTTTGGCTCTTCTGCACTGATAAGCATCTGCTAACGCACATCTTCAATGTCATCTCCTCTGCAGCCTTCTCCAGTGTTCTCTGAGCAAGCAGCTGGCAACTCCATACTTTCCTGAGCTTCCTATCCCCCTGAAGGCAGACTGCCACACAACCTCACTACAAGAAAGTCTGACAGAGAGCAGAGGAAAAAGGCACCATGAACCATAAGCATTCATGATTTTCCACTTAATTTTTTTTCTTTTTAAGAATGTCTGTACTTTGCTTCTTTTCTTATTTGGTGTCCTTTATTCTTTTTTTTTTTTTTTTTTTTTAAATTCGGGCTTGTGCCTCAAGAGAACTTTACTATCAAATAGATGTCTTCAAGGCTTTCTCCATGCAATTGATTCATTATAATAACAGCAGAGAGACACTGAGAATAAATTTTCAGAAAGAAGGACCTATGAGTGTTACTCATCAGAGCATCAGATTCAGATACCAGAAATCAAGGTACTTTGATTACATTGGTGTAACTCAGATTTCTGTGAGTCCTTTCACACACCTTTTTAAGATTAAGGTGCCAATATTTTAAATAGTTCACAACAAACAAACAAAATTTTAAAGCATTTGAAAACTGAAGATTGAAAGTTCCACAAAATTAAACTGGCATTAACTGCTGGATTTACTCACATTTTACAGCAGAGAATTCGACAGTAAAATTTGTCTTGAAACTTCCTAAACTTTTAAAATTCAGTTTAATGGGTTTTAAAAAAAAAAAAAAAAAAAAAAAGGGCAGGGAGGGGAAGCATTACTGCTTAACTGCATGCTGTTAAATTGCAGTGAACAACATTAGCAGATATTAGATAATTTGACTACAAGACTGCTTAGAAATACTGAGCTATTTGATTTCCTGGACTTGTAAGAGCTGAAACAAGCCAAATATTGCTGTACTAACAAAGCCAAGCATGTTAAATGCTTACATCAGAAATTTGAATTAAGCATAGTTAACACCTACCACTAAATTACATGTGTTTCTCAGCAGAGAAATAACATAGCTGCAGTATAAGAATTGCAAAACTAAAATCTTCTTCCTCTGTGACTTCAACTACAGAATAACTGTAATAATATTCTCTCTTTTATACATCATCTGTGTTGTTTTTTTTTTTTTTCTAATTGAAGATGCCATAGAAATACTTACAATCACAGAATCATAGAATCACCAAGGTTGGAAAAGACTTCCAAGATGATCCAGTCAAACTGTTCACCTAACACCAATGTTTCCCCTCTAAACCATCTTCCTTAGTACAACAACCAAATGTTTCTTGAATACCTCTAGGAAAAGTGACTCCACCACTTCCTTGCGCAGCCCGTTCCAGCCCAGATCACTCTTTCAGAGAAGAAATTTTTCCTAATATCCAACCTGAACCACCCCTGGAACAACTCGAGGCCATTCCCTCTCATCCTATCACTAGTTACAAGGGAAAAGAGGTTGACTCCCAGCTCACTCCAACCTCCCTTCAGAGAGAGCTAAAAGATCCCTCCTGAGCTTCCCCTTCTCCAGAATACAAAATCCCACTTCCCTCAGCCGTTTATCTTAAGGCTTGTGCTCCAGACCTCTCACCAGATTTGCTGCACTTCTCTGGACACACTCCAGGACATAAATGTCTTTCTTGTAGTGAGAGGCATAAGACTGAACACAGTAGTCAAGATGTGGCCTCAGCAGATGAGGTTGATCAAGCAGGACCTGCTTTTCAAGAACCCGTGCTATCTGGGTCTGATCCCCTGGTTGTGCTATGTGATCTCACTCATCTCCCAATAGTTGCTCAATTCCACCTAATATTGGGGAGCATTTGTATTGTGTATGCTTTTATACAGAATGTGTTAGTGTCAGGAGTACAATGGCAGTCACAAGGCAGCTCAGATGTAACAAACTGTTAAACTTTAATAATCTGCTTATAATGGCACATACGGCTTATGGAAATGATTCAGTGTTTTCTCCTGGCTGAGAGAAGTAGAATGGGAAGATACTTTCTTGCAAAAGAACACACTTCAACATTACGACAGAAAGAAAAATGAACCCACTCAGATTATAGACCATTCATAGAATTTCACTGATGATTGTTTATTTTGAACCAGAACTAATAGCAATCAGAATGTAATCTGGGGATTCTAGCCTAATAGTCATACATCTGTTAGTCTTTTTAAATAATTTATGGATACAATATTCATTGCAGGTGAACATTCTATCTAAATACTTGTATTATTTTACAGACGTTTCTGAGGGACTCAGTTTTACTTCTTGCTAAAGAATTAAATGGTGCATTTTTTTTCTTCTTTCATTATTTTCTTCCATTATTTCCAGGAATCCACAAGCTGCTCCCCTTCCAGCTACAATAGAAAAGTAAAGCATCATCTGAAGAGCTGACATAATACTGTTTGAAAAAAGAAAGATCTCTTTTATAACCTGATCAAATTCACATTAGACAGCCAAGCATATATCATTTCTACACTCTGCTCACTATTTTCATTTTGAAGGAGTTTAAAAATGGACATTGTGTCTTTTTCTTGGGAGACATTACTGAGTAAATATTGTGTATTCAAATATCTTCTTTCAGCACATGGATTCCTTCAGTTACAGTGTGATTTGTTGTGATTTCTTGGTCAATCATCTTATTTCACTCAGCCCCACCTTGTTATGCAAACAGTACACTCCTTCTTTTAAGTTGGTTTATCACATTCATTATAGGAATTTAGGTATCAGGAAAAGAACACCTACAAAATCTCAAGGTGGTGTGCCATCTCCCAGGATTCAGAACAGCCTTTTCAGTACACTAACTTTATCTCATGGCTTCACAGTTTTCTTGTTCTTCAGTCTATCACTGTCAGGGTGAAGCCATCACAGCCTACTCTCTTGCACTGGAAACATTTCCTCCTAAAAATTTTAAGAGATTTAGAAAAAATTCTCATGATCCTCTTATTTTTTATTTTTATTTTACTTCGCAGCACAAAATGCACCAACTCATTGCTAAAAATGATTCACAGTTGCCCATGTTTCCAGCATATTGTGGCCACCTGGAAGGGCAGCAGGATGCATATGTGTTTGTGAACAACATTATGTTTTCAGAAATGTTTGAATTATTAACATCACTGTAAATATTAATATAATGAATTAACTAGTTCCCATGCCTCCACTTCAACTATTTTTTAGGAGCTGTTCAGGTAACTGAACAGATTATAAATTTAGGCTGACATAATCTTGCCAACGTCTGAAGAAAACCATTCCCCTTTAGCTCTGCCACCTTGCATCCACCTAGACAGATGCTTACAGAATAATAGCTTACAGATTAGTTTTTAATTAGGCTCTTCTGGAAAAGGCCATGAACAACAGGGTAAGGCTAAGTCTCTGCTGATGTACAAATCTGTGATCAGTCATAAGAGTACTGACCTTTAAAACAGCGGAGAGACAGCTTCCTACACTCAGCTTTGGGTGTTAAGCACTAAAATCTTTGATTCTGGGAACATCTATTTGCAGTAAGTCTTCACCAGGGGAAGAAGGAAAGTCTGTAGCAAATAAATATACTTCAAGATCTTTGCTTGAAGAATGGAACTCTGCCTGGAGCTCACAATGTGAGTGTAATCTTAGTAGCAGACTTAAAATAAGCAATAATGGGCAAAGTTTGGAAATAGGCAGTTTCATGGTTCACTGACTGCCCTGGGTAACTGCCACTGATGCTCTGACACAGCCATGGTGTGTAGTTCAAGTATTCCTGCTCCTGAAATCCCACATCACAAAGAAAAAAAGATAGTTAATTACTGCTTCCATCAGCCCAACATTTTACTGACAAGCAAAGGTACACGTGCAATCTCTCAGAGCAGAGGAATCAAGACCAAAACCAAAACATCGCACAGCCAACTGACTAGAATATTGCACTAATTTTTGAAATTTACTTATAGAAACTGGAAAATTTGCTCCTCTTAAATCACTCTCACAGTGTAGTAATCAAGAGCAACTTTTGCTTGGAAAGTTGAAAGTAAGAAGTTGAAAATGACCATCTGATATTTTAATTAGAGCTATTTCTATTTGAGTTTTCTCCCATCTTCTTCAAAACCAACTAGAGCCTAAGCTAAGAGATACAGTATGGGTCATGGAATGTATTTAACCAGATAAAAGTACAGTGAAACATGGTTTTCCTTCCTGATTTTATAAAAGCAAAGGAAAATATAAGGTTACAAGGAGGCAGATTAGAAAAAGGAAAATACAAGCAAGCTAGTTTCAGATGAGAGATGGAGAAAGAATGAAAGTAGGATTTGGAGTGGTAAGTTAATGAGTACAACAGTGACAGTAGATTTTGAAAAATTGTACCAGGCTCCCAATGGCAGAAGATGAGGAAATGGGAATGAATAAAGCTGATATTAAATAATAATGCTATATTGTTGGTTTTTTCTTACCTTTTAATGGAATAATATTACATTTGGCATCTTCCCTTTCTATGGATGGCTGCTGTGTTGTGCGTCTGGCCAGTAAAATCTGCAAACATAAGCCTTAAAAGTTGAGGTCAGTGGTGCTGGAACTGACAGCCATAAGGTGGGAGGCATTATCACTGACAGGAGCCACTCTTCCATGTGTATTTCTACTGATCTCCCTTAGGACTGCAATTTGAGTTGCAGAATGGCAGACATTTCCCATGACATTGAAGCATTGCGTAAGCTTTAGGCGAAAAGCACTTTGTAAATAATGACTAAAATTGTGACCTCAGGTTTGACAGAGAAGGAAGCAAAATCTGGAGAGAGAAGCACAACTATTTAACATCAAACAGATAATGGGAAACTGGACTTTCTGGGCAATAGCTTATCTTCAGACAATTCCTCTGTGCCCTGTGCCCTGTCTCCTACCAGAGAACCACATAGAAAAAGGGTGAAGAGATGAGCAAATGTGAGCTTCTTGTGAAAAGTGGAAAAAATGATGGGAACCAACTGGCTATGACTGTGCAATGAGCAGAGATCAAAAGATATCCTTTGTTTCTGGGTAACTGGCTGTATCAGCTGAGTAGGTCATCCACCCATGTCAGCTGAACGAAACCCACTGAAAAGACATTTGCTCCCAAGTTCATTAAAGGAGTGCAAATATCTTCCTGAGGTAGCCAGGCCAACATGGAGAGCAGGAATTTAAGCATGGCTCAGCTCGACCTAAAATAAAGTATAAAAAAAACAAAAAACAAACAAACAAAAAAAAACACACCCAAGAACTTGAGGAAGAGAAATGTGCTCAAGTGGTTTCAACAGTTTTCATACTTTTCAAGAGAAGAGCTGTTTCTGACACTCCAATTATGAGCATATTATAGAGACTGGTAGTGAAATCCATATTTGTTTTTTGAGTCAACTGGATATTGCACTTGCTACACATTTTTAAGGGTAATTCGTACTTGCTCTATTATTTAAGTATATTGTTGTGTCACCTGGCTAAATCAAAACCCTGTATAAATAGCTCAACTTTTGTATGATGCACAAAAAACCTTTCATGTATGGAATACTTAAACAAACTCTGGAGAATACAGGACAGCCATACGTCATCTGCCCTGCCTGGCCTTCCCATTCCTGAGTACCATCACTAAGACAATTAGACAGCATTCCTGATCTTCTGCATTATCACGCAAGCATCACACTCTGTCCTTTAGCTCAGTGGTCACAAATGAATTATCCATGGGAAACCATTTGCTTTCGGAGTGTTCTAGTACTCAGCTAATTAGGACTACAAATTGATTCTTTCTTTATTACACAAGATTTCTTCTTGCATAAATCTGTTTGCAGCTCCAGCAACTTCTGATTGTCCTGGGTACAATTTCCAATCCTAGGGAAGTTATTTTTTCATAGTTATTCACTACAAATATTGTTCCTTACTCTATATCAAGTTGGTTGTGAATTTTTCTGTATCAACACTGTGGGTGTGGGAGTAAAAACTCAATTACCAATCTGCCACCAGACTTTGCCTATGTACCTGTAAAAGCCGGTGATGCTGTTGTCACATATAACTGAAACCTTCTCTGTTATCTTCTGGGTATGTTGTAAGACCAAAGCCTAGCCTTGTGGAATATGCTCGATATGCAGTTTAGAGGCTACGTAATTTAATTAGTAGTAATAGAAATATATTCTGTATATACTCAAATACGAACTCTGTAAATTTCATACACAGTACAATGGATTTAAAAGAAAGGATTTGCCCCTCTTCCAGTTTATGTGTTCTCAGAATACATAAATAATACATTCTTTTAATTTAGTGGTGAAACCTCCCCAACAGTTTCTCTTTTCTTTATGTATTTAATGCCCAAAGGCTCAGGTTATTGAAATAATATGCTTTAATTTCATGCTAAAATAAAATGCTTTTTAGAATTCTATTTTAGCATTCGAGTCATATCACAGTATTAAAATTTTAATATCTATTAATTAGAATGAGTTAATAGGAACCTTACAATTTCTGACTGTCATTAAAAAGAATAAGGAATCTAAGGAGAGTAAATTCACAGCAGTGTCTAATGTTGAGCTCACTAAAACCTTTGACAAGAAAAAAGCATTGACAAGAAAAGGGTCCAAGAGAAATACATACATTCAAATATTGATTTCATTCTATTGATATATCTCTGCAAGGATGTCAAAATATTTTACATCAATAAAAAGTGCCAGTATTTCCACAGAGGAAGGAACAAACCACGGAATATGCATTTCTGGTGTCAAAGGCATTCTGGTCATCCAAGTCACTGAGTTTTGATTCAGATCTTGCCTGTTTTTAGATTATCTTCTGGGAAAGTAGACTTTACCCCAGACTGGGGTAGCCCTTAGTTTCTTGTATATGGGATTCTCCATGTCTTCACTGGTGAAAAAAGAGCTGTCATGTTGTCATGCTCAAGCAGAATAATTAGCCAGCAGAAACAAAAAGATTTTTTAGATGTGAGTGAAATGCTTCTTGCAGATTTTATTTGGTTCGTGCCACCCATCTTGCCAGAATCCATAAGACCTTCATCCTCAGTTCCCTGGTAAAGGTCAGTACGAAGCTTAGCTGAGAATTTAGATGAGAAGGGGAAATGAAAATAGTAGGCTGTTGACTTTATTTCTAAATAACAGGATAGGGAAACAGATAGCAGAATATGGTGCACTGACCCAGCCCTCAGCATATCAAATAAAACACTACAAAATGAATAATTTTCTGGGAAGTGCTAAAAAAAAAAAATTAAAAAAAAAAAAAAAATTGACCTCGACTGGTTCCCCAGAGAAAAACAACAGTTTTTGTTTCTGTTTTAATGCCACTGGGAAAGTATGATTAGAACATCCTCAATTAAAAAAAAATAAAATTAAAAAGATCATAGCCATGCTGCAGTACCCCTTACACCTAATTTCTAAAGAATGACAGAGGAAGAGGTAAAAATGCCAGCTGGTTATACTGAATAACATATGCTATTTCTGCTCATGCCCACAGCTTCAGGGGTTGGGGCAGGCCATCTGCACAAAAGTAAAAGTTATTCATGGTGAGCATGTGAATTCAGCATATGTGTCACTTCTACATTGCCTGAAGGACTGGCAGGACTGAGAGCTGACTGACTGACTTTTCAGAAATGAAGGAAATAACAAGTGCATGAAATATGAAGAGGTTAGAAACCTAGAAAGATGAGCTTCTCTTATTAAAAAGGAATGCCATGCCATGTATTTCAATGCAGTACACTGAATGATGATTTTTTGTTTGTTTGTTTATTTAGAACAAAAGCCTATGCACTTTGCTTATGATTGGAAGCAAAGAGGATAATATGAGTTTAAAAGATTTTGTTAGCTTGTATCTTGTTACAGATTGATGGTCTACTGAAGATATTTGAGATGAGAGGCTGAAACTGACACCGCTCACACTGAGAAACAAGGAATGTAAAATCCCCCTTCCTGTGTCACTCTGGTTCCTTCTAAGTTAGGAGAGGGAATCTTAGGGTGGTTTCCATCAGCTGATCTGTAAAGCCATTTTATTCACATCTCTTCTACTTTATGCAGATGCTGTTTCTCCTGCCTGCTGCTTCAGACATTTCTCCCTGTCTTTCTTTCTCAGATGTCATTTCAAGGTGCTGTTGGTTCAGGCTGAACTGGACAGCAAGCTGATTTTCTCAGCTTCATTAAAACACCAATACCTTCCCTGCATGTCAGCCAGATGCCATCTTGGTACATGATTCCGCACTGCAAAAATTCAGATTCTCTTCTCTTTGCACTGAAATCACCATTTCATAATACTATTCTGGCTTTCTTGTTCTTACGGTTTCTACATTTTCCACTGTGCTTGAAGCACAGTGGCTGTTACTCCGTAATACCCCGATGACTAATTTCTGCTTTTCACTGATCAGAAGCAGACATCTAAAATGAAATGGTGAACTGCGAAAACATTTTTTACCAAAGCTGAGAGGTTTTTCTGCAGTCAGTGAGCTTAGTCTGCAGCAATCTCAAACACTAAATAATTGATTCTGGAGGTTACTAAAGGCAGAAGAAAGTAGCTCCTCAAATGCAGCTTCTTCAAGGAAATTACATTCAAATCGCAGAGATTGTCTCTAATTCAGCTATCATTTCCTCAAACGGATCACCATATTGCTGTTATGATTCTCTCCAACACAGTAAAAAGTGGGGGTGTGGGGGGGAGTGGAAAGAAGAATCAGATTGGGATGCTCTACAAAAGATAGGAATAAAAGTAAAGTTTAAGTTGCAGACACATTCACTCAAAATATACTATAGTGTTGTTTGAAACTATTTTGAAATCGTTCCAAAAACTGCTTTCATTATCAAATATTTTGTCCCATCTTCTCTGACAATATAAAATATTTGATCTGTAAATGTACTTTTATTGAAAAGCCTGAAAATTACAGACTTGTTTGTAAGGATGCTATGAAATGTATAACTTCCTAAAGACTTGAAACACATTCTGTTTGTAATGGAACTTTGCATAACATTTCATCTAGAATGCAGAAAAGAGGAGCATTTTAATCACAGATCTCATCTACTGGTCCCTTTCTGTTGCTAAGCACATGTATTCCCAGCAGGACACTGTCCTAACATGCATGTTAGCTAGCACCTTAGCTGTGCAGAATCGTAGAATCACAGAATGGTTTGGGTTGGAAGGAACCTTTAAGAACACCTAGTTCTGGCCCCCTGCTATAGGCAGGCACACCTCCCTCTAGACCAGGTTGCTCACAGCCCCATTCCAGCCTGGACTTCAAGGCCTCCACGGGGGTGGCATCCACAGTTTCTCTGGGCAACCTGTTCCAATGTCTCACCACCCTCATAGTAAAGAATTTCTTCCTAATATCTAGTCTAAATCTTCCAGTCTAATACCATTTCCTCTAATAATAGAAGGATTTGTACTGCAAGGTCTGCCTTCAGTCAGCTGCAGAGCTGCCTTCTCCTCAGGACAACACTTGTAACTTCGTCCAAACAGGATGGTGAGCCACAACCTTAAACTGGCTTTTCCAGTACCGGGAGCTTGCATGGCAGCAAGAGATCATTGCTGAGAATTCTGGGATGAACATAAACGTCTGGAAAAAGAGATGATATTTCTTTCTATCCATGCACTCAGCCTGGCCACATGCATAAGGACCTACAGGTACAACTCCATTTCGGCAAGTCATTGTGATGTCCAAATAGTGTAGAGCCTTATTAAACCTGCAGCAAACCATAGCAAAACATTGCATAATTATTTTCTGGAATAAAAATAAATTTTATTATGTTGACTGCTATTACATAAATATTCAGAGGACCTTCTTGTGTACTTTTAACAAAATAAAGTCCTAGATCTTGGCATCAAAACAGATTTGTACTCACAATTTATCCCAGGTCAGCATGACCTTAGGTTTTGTTCCTTAAAAGCTTCCATTTTCACATATTTCATTACAGGATTGACTTATTTTAAAAATCAACTCCTTAGATAAGGGGGAATTGCATGTGTTTAAAATATACAGTTATTACTGTCAATAATGTAGTTCAGGAGTGGTATGTACTTATACAGGAAAGCAGAGTATGTATGATCATATTAAATCAATATATTTTTCACTTGATTATTCTTTTGTGTTTGTCATATAAATTGGAAGGAGGAAAATAATTTTCTCTGTTGGAGCATAAAACAAATTAGACATAATGGCACATAAAAAGCAAGCCATAATCACCCTCTTGAAAACTAATGCATTTTACAGGATATGTAGCCACTAAGGCAGTCACAACATTTTAAACCTACTCCAGTTCAACACGCCTGCAATCTATTTACTTTCTGATGGCAGCATTTTGAGAAGCTGGCACTGATAATTAAATAAATTGTATGCTAGAAATCCTGAACTCATCTTGCATGGCAATGTGCCAGAATTTTCTTCCTTTGTCTAGCAAAACTGAATTGTTCTTTTTCTCCACCTGGCACAGATAAAAAATGTTTTACTGAGCAGTTTTTACTCACTCTATAGTCTTTTGAAGGAATTTCCTTCAGTGATTGGGAATGTTATTAATTTTTTATCTAAGCGCAATATTGACAGACTAACTTGGGAATAATCCTTGGGTGCAGTTTGCAAACTGCAGTTTGCCATGACCAAAGGGACAGCATGGCAAAGCTGAGAGTGACCTAAATATGCTGTGGCCGAGCATTGGCAAAAGCATCACTTCATATCATACTTGCAAAAGTAATCCTCCTGTTTGATCAGTCCACTAAAGAATATTGGAAAGCCATTCCATGAAAACTTCCCACTTCATTCTAAAATCATGTAAGCAGCAGAAAGGCAAAAGTCTTTTTTCTCTCCTCTGTTCACCTTCCAGTACCAAAGGGCACACTTTCAAATCAATTCCAGACATAACAGGGTAGCTCTTAACAACAGCAAATGACTTCTCATTCAGTTGATGACACACTGAGGGCACGTACGAGATTTCTATTACTGATCATTCTGCGAAAACAAAGATAAAGCCCTGCTTCTGGAAAGACTCTGGTCAGCTTTAGGCCCCACAGCAGATTTATTTTCCCTTCCATGCCCATGCCCACACTGTTTGTAAAATATGTGGAGTTAGTAAATGCCCCCAAAAGTGGAAATTGAGCACTGCTTCTCACTTAAGGTCCAAAGAATCAGACTGCATTGCAGATGACTAGATAGGAGCTATAAAATTTTTACATTTTAGAAACTAGAGGCAGCTAAAGTGCCTGAGAATCCCTGCTTTTTAAGAGCTTTAAGCTCTATCCCTCAACTTCAGTGGAATATATATTCAGTGCTGGGGACATTAGTCTGTGTACACAGAAGTGCTGTTGTCTGAGTGGACGGTTATCCCAGCAGAAGGATGTCCTAGAGCCAGGAAGGGAGAGGTAGGAGCAGCTGAACAGAAAAACGGCTGAGCTACGACAGATGTGTAGGGTTCCAGGAGAAGTAACACTAGTGGAAAAGAAGAAAAAAGAAAAAGAAAAGAAAAATAGGCATCTTGGAGGAGGGAAAATGCATGGGAAATGCAGTGAAGGCCAAGGAAATGGAAACTGAAGTAGAAATCCTTAGTCAAATACCAGAGTCTCAGCACACTAGGAGTAGGATACCAGCAAAGAAAGGCCTGCAAAATCCTTCTGATATTGTGGTTAACAACTGTTTGTCAAGTTATTTAGTTTAAAGGTAATCACCTGCATACAAAGAGATGTGACAGAGCCTCTGCTGGTGGTGCAGATGAATCAGACTCTCTATATGGATTCTGGTAATCTCCTTATCTGATCAGAGATACAGAGAAAATCCTTCAAGTCTGAATAAAAAGGAAATTCAGAAATATGAAAGTAAAGTCCTTTCTATCTTTCTCTGTTTCAGTTCAGAAAACTTTATTTGATAAAGAAGTATGGGGGGAGGCAGGCGGTGGGGAGGTTTATAAAAAAGGAGATGGAACTGCTCTTTCTTTTTTTCTTCCTTTTTTTTTTTTTTCCCCTGCAAAATTTGCAATGAAATGTCAAAGCAAAATCTGCCTTTTCCATGAGGTAAAATCCACAGCTCATCTTGAGGAAAACATTGAAGATGACAACGTAAAACTCACTGACAACCTTGACTCAGTGATTGACTGAGACATTTTTCCCCTCCTGATGCTATTGGATCACCAAGTTGTAAGCTGAATGTGTTTGAATAAAAGGTTTCATATCCTTCTATTGCTAAGATGAACACTGAAGGTACAATGATATTTAAATACACTTAGTGATGGGTGCTGATCAGGTGCAATTTAAGGCAAGCAACCCACAGGCTACACCAAGGGCCCAGGGACTTTTCAGTCTGCTAGTCATTTTGAACAATGCATCATGAACATTGCCATGCCAATATCTCTTGCGTGGATGGGAAGAGGGACACATTCATGACAAGGATGTATCAGCAGCCAAGCAGTGTACCTCACATTGAGGACAAGTGATGCACAAAACAGTTGTCTTACTCCCAGAGGGAAACCCTGGCGACCTGTCTGTGTGCTAGGGCTCGGTCCAACTCACCACAATGGAAATTGGTCACTAAGATGAGTGCAGCCACAGTTTCAGCCTTCAAAATTTCAGCACTACTGGTAGAAAAATGCCTTGCAGACTCAAAGAATACCTCTTGAGGATGGTCTGTGAGCAATTGATACGAGGGAATAAAACTGACAAACCTGCTGTGAATCCATCACAGCAGAACAGAACAAATATTTTCTCTAATATATGTTCTTACTTAGAATTCTTTGCTCACTTCTGATAATGCCTATAGTGTTACGCAGTCATTTGGCAACAATTTCTTATTTTATTCCACTTCTCTGCTTCAGGCCTTGATCAGCCTAAAACAAGTTGTTCAAGGGTTGCCTTTGTCTAAATGTCTTTTCCAGCCATTGCAGGCAGCATCCAGAACATCGCTGACTCTTCTGCAAAGACTGCTCAGCTGTATGCCAGCCACCACAATGCACTCTAACAGGGACAGTGCCATCTTTATTGCATTTATATTTATACATTATGTACAAGGCCAAGTGTAGAGTTCTTCTCTGCAAATTGGAAAAATATGGATTTGCAGACTGGATTGCTTGATGGACAAGGAACTGATGGCAAGATTGTATCCAGAGAATGGTGGATCAGTGTCCAGATGGAGATCAGATCAAGAAAGGAGATTTTCTTCTTTGCGCTGTGACACCTCAACATAAGCACTGCACCCAGATGTGGAGTCCTCAGTCCAGGAGAGATATAGACCTGTTGGGTGCATCCAGAGGAGGGCCATAAGAATGATCCAACAAGTGGAATACCTCTCCTACAAGGACAGGCTGAGAGAGCTGGGGCTGTTCAGCCTGGAGAAGAGATGGCTGCGAGGCGACCTGAGAGCAGCCTTTCAATTTCTAAAGTGGAGCTGCAAGAAAGAAGGGTACTGGTTTCATTAATCACCTTGTTTAGAACAGAACTGTGTGTGAAACACTGTCAATCACTTCCTTAATGCAACCTCAAAAATCAAAATTCATAGTATTCTAGAATTCCCTTCTTTAACTTATCTTGAAAAAATAGATCTTACACAAATAAGGAAATTTTAATAAGCCATTTGCAGCAGTGAGAGGCAGCCAGTCGGATTTTCTTTTCACTATGGGTATGCCAAATTTGCACTGGGTTGCAAATAACACCACACAGCCATCCCGATGTCAGCTTCCTGTCAGTGCTCTCACCATAGAAAGATTTTCATGGATATGAGGATATTTCACAGCTGGAATTGAAATGTAAAGAGAGAGAGCACGTATGGCAGGAGCTACTCAAGGCTGCAGTTTCACAGTCATTAATATTGAATCAGCACAACTGTGGATTTTTCAGCAATACAAATGTAATCCAGGTCAGGCATGAATACAGAACTGCTTCCCTGACAAATTAACTATAGGATGCTATATGGAGTTTCTGCTGGATGCAGGCAGAGGGATGAGAACTGATCTGGCAGAAAGTCTGCAGAATATAGCTAACTACACTTCTTTCCTCATGTTGCTTTTCTTTGGGTGCTGGGGCTTTGTTCTTGGCTTCAGAGGGGGCAAGGGTTATGAAGCAAAGAGAAAGGGGGGGAATAAGTCTGCATCAGTTTGTGCTGTATCAGCCTTGTTTACGGTGCTTTTCATTTGGTTTTGGCAACCTAAAGCTGTATTTTTTCTGTAAGATTAACCCCAGACTTCAAAGAATGAATATTATCTGGTGGGAAAGAAACTGACTTTGGGGTATTAAGGAACCCCCCACAGGATATCTTAAAATAGCATAGAACTGCAAGGTTCTATATCCCAGGATTGGTGTCTGCTACCTTAAGGCTTATTTGTAACACCCCTCGTTTGTTGCTGCATCCCATGGCCTGATTCTGCACCCTGTGAGTGAGTAGCAAAGTTGCACCCTTCCCAGGCGGAAACTAGTCGACCTCTCAACTCTTTGTAAGAAGGATATAATTTTCCATTTGCATTGCAATTCTCAAAAGTAGTCACTAAAAGACCTTAGAACTTTGTTCCTGTATCACATTGTAAACATTGTAAACATGAAAAGAGAGCACATAGTGAGGAAGCACTTTCTGCACCAGGGTCTGCCTGCTACAATCCTCCTCTATGAACACCACATCACAAAGTCCCAGTTGCTCACCAGAATGTCCCAAATACCACACAACTGTTAGTTTCCGTGTGTTGGGTAACAACTACTTTGTCTCAGGCAGATAGGCAATGGTAACAAGGACAGACCCAAAGCAATTTCGAAAAGATGCAAGCTCTGTGCACTTCATTGGCAGCAATAAGAGGTAGTTGGAAAGCAAGCACAGATTTTCAGTGAGTGAGAAGGCCACAGAAGTTGTCTTAAGTGTAGTCTGATGTAGAAGCACTTGGAAAAATGTTTTAAATTCATGTCTCTGAGAGAAGTTTGCATAGTCTCTAAACAAGTTGGATCCCTTTGTTAAAGAGGGGAGAAAGAGCAAGAAAAATGGGGGAAGGGAGATGGGAGGGGGAAGAAGCAGAAAAAGCAGTAGCAGATAGCAGAAACTCAGATGTGAATGCAAAAAGAGATAAAGATGAAAAAAGAATCTGTGAAGCTTAGCATATAACATATGCATTAGAAAATTCTGTTAGGAGTAAGCAGCAGCTCTGAGGGTCACAGCAAAAACTGTTTGTTCGAATCTTAGCTTTGTACCCTCATTAAGGCTCTGATTGGTAAAAATTTCCCTTTACTGGGAAAGACAGCTCTACATAACTTTAATAAACTACCACAGCAATTCCAAAGCACAACCTCTGCATAAAAATGCCTTTTCCTCTTATTACACAAATGTATTCTGACTTTACCTCCCAACCCTGCAGCCACTGTGAAACCGTGCAGCAACCTCAAAGGTTCACAAAAGGAAACCTGCATTTCTTCCTCCACCTGTACATATGGAGGCGGATTAAAAATACCTTCAAAGTAGACATGAATTCTGAAGGTGTGGAAGTGAGTCCCTTTGGTTAGCATCTGACCTTGCCTGCATTACTCCAGCAAAAGTCTGGAGGAAGTATGCATACTTACAGAGACCTACCAATAAAAGATTGGAAAAGGATTTTTAAACTGGTCAGTGAATCCATGAGTGCCTACATGTTACAATTTCACAAACTTCCTGTAAAATATTTACTTTCAGTTTTTAGCGTAGGTAGCCATCAAACTGGAACAACTTCAGTATGGATTAAAGACATATTCTAGGACATAAGAATCACAAACCTGCTGGAAGCAACATGTTCTTTCCTTCTGCCCATTATAGTTTCACCTACCATAGCATTTTCAAGGTTCTGCTGAAACTCTATAAAGACATATTTAAATGTTATCAGAAATGAAAAGGAAAATAAATTTGTGTTCACAAAAGAAAAAGCTTAGTGTTTATCTTTAGAGGTTCTGTCAAGCTTCAGTAATCAGCTAAAACCATTGTTTTGAACCAGCTTTTCCTATCTGAGCAAGAGGATGAAAAACACCCAAAATACAGACCACCACAGAGCACTTTATCATCTCAAAGTGCAGAAAGTTCAACTGAAGAGAGTATGAATGAATGTCTTTAATAAACTGCTGTCTAAATATGTTTTTCTAAGCATGCACAGAAGTATCTAATTAATTGCTGCGTTTTCAAAGTTGCTGAGCAATAATCAGTTTTTAACTTCTGGATAAACCATTCAGGCAATCAATAAAAACCCAAGAGCTTAATCTTTGCCTGCTTCTCTGAAGGTGTTGTAGCTTTTGTCTTGCATGCATGTTTTGAGATAGTTGATAGTTTTTGTAGAAATTTAATTTAAAAAATTAATATCATTAGCTGTTTTTCTGTACAAAGGACAGAGGAATCCTTCCTATGTAGACTTACTAGTACAGACCATCCCAGTTAAGCAAACACTGACTTACTGCTGCCACTGCAAGAATCTTTGTGATTAAAATAATCACAGAGTGGTACAAGTTGGAAGGGACCTCTGGAGATCATCTAGCCCAACCCCCTGCTAAAGTTCATTCTCTATAGTAGGTTGCACAGGAAAGTGTCTGCAAACAACCTGCTGTGATATGAGCACATGGACAAAAAGCCAGCCTGACATCGAGATTGCACCAATTGCTGTTACATCCAAACCAGAGCAGACAGAAAAACGATCTCTCTAAGCTTCAGAAAGTGCAAAAAGTTCACGGACAATGGATTATCATGGAGAGAGCAAACATGTCATTTTTATTTTCCCTAGCGTATCACCATTACAAAAGACAATCCCCGAATGACAGAGGCTGATGGACGCCCAGGTTGGTGTCTGAACACATGCAGTGATGGCACCAGCAGAGGCCAGAGTGGATGTGTCTCTGGACACCAGCTGAATGTATCTATCAGATTCGGAGCCCCGAACAAGGCTTTTGTTGGGCTGTGCTCTGGGGCTGCTAGTAGAAGCTCTTGATGCCTATACCACAGCACGCCCCACCATTTCCCCAGACCCTTCAAGCTCACAGGGCCTCACGAGGTGTGCTTGCTGCAGCAGAGATGTGCAGTGCGGGGACACGGAATGGAGAAACTGACTGCAAACAAGCCATGTTCAACAGTACAGAAAGAACAAGCTTCGTATTGAGAGCTTATTGCAGCCTTCCAATATTTTAAAGGGAATTATAAACAGGAGGGGAATCAACTTTTTGCAAGAGTAGGCAGTGATAAGACAAGGGGGAATGGTTTTAAGCTCAAGGAGGAAAGGTTCACATTGGATGTCAGGGGGAAGATTTTACAGAGAGTGGTGAGGTGCTGGTGCCCAGAGAGGTTGTGGATGCCCCACCTCTGGAGGCATTCAAGACCAGATTGGATGAGACCTTGGGCAACCTGGTCTAGCACCAGACCTGGAGGTTGGTGGCCCTGTCTGCGGCAGTGGGGGTGGAATTTGATGATCGTTAGGATCCCTTCTAACCTGTCATTCTATTTTCTGTGATATTGACTTGCTTTGTGATAGGGGAATATGAGCATCTGACTAATAGAAAAAACAGCCGACTCCTTTAATACTTTTTCAGGTTAAGCAGTTGTATTTCCAGATGCTGTTTACTTCTCAGCAGTTTATGGTTCACTGGTCCACTACATCAAGGTATGAATTCAACGACAGTATGACTTGTAGCCTATCCATTTACAGAAAGGCTTCGTGCAAATTGAAAATAGTGTCTATTATTGTCTGTGAATGACCTTATTTATAGTCCATAGAGAAGACCAGAGGAAAATCAGCAACTACTCAAGGCTCTACTTCAGTCTGTGGCACAATTCTGAGCAAAAAAAGGACAGTTGTTCTTGTAGGTCAGTCTCCTATATTATTCACAATTTATCCTACCTAGATCTGTCAACCAATTTTTAAAGAAATCATTTACAGAAAGTCATTTACAGTAGCATGTTTGCCACCACAATGCCGACAGGAGAGTTACACTTTGCCAGAGCAAAAGGTTACAGTTAGATGGATTTGCAGAGGAAACTGTGGCTGAAAAACATGTTCTACAATTTCTCAACTCTGTATATAGCAGTAATTGAAAGGAGTGTGCAAAAAGCAGCTAGCTAGCAATTAAAAATTACAGAAGTTCCTTGTATTGTTCAATTATGTGGTGAGTTCCCAAAGCTCAGAGATAGTAAATCAGCCAGCCATTCAACACAGCTGTGTAAGCTGAGGCTGTAAGAGCTTTTGAATATCAGCATCCAAATGGTTATGACAGATCCATTTGGCCTCTGAAATTCTTTTTCCTGCACTGCTCCAGTAAGTAGATATTTCACTGATTTATTTATTTATAAGTGCATAAATAATTTAGATAATAATTGTGAGTCTCAATTTTTCCTTTCCCAGTCTCAGATACAATAAGTGCCATGGCTAATTCTTAGAAAGTTCATCTGCCCCAGAGAATGTAATTACTATTCTTATTATTATTCCTATTATGTAATTAGATTATAAACATTTCAAAGAGAAAGAAGAAAGGGAATAAAAATTTGAATGAATATAATGGTATAGCACACAGAAATTTATATTGCTATAAAAAAAAACCTATTTGTATATCATTGATTGAAATCAGCGTCACCAGAGTTTTTCTACTGAGCAAAACAGAAAAAAAAAAAAAAAAAAAAAAAAAAAAAAGACAGGAAGAAAAAAGGATATTTAATATTCATTAATGATTATATTTTCTGCAAAAAAATTAATTTTCTGTATCAAATTAATCAGAAAATAGAAGATTAAAAAAAGATTGAAGCAAGCAAAGAACAAAAAAAAAATTGGTAATATACCATTCTCAATGTCTCTCTGGAAGCCTAAGCAAACCACTTACAAGATTATTGTGTTTGAAACAAGCTTTTTAAGTTACCACCACTAGACCATTTTCATTTTCTTTTTTCACATGTTCATAACTTCCTGATGAAACAACTCTATTTTGGGAATTTCACAGCATAGCCTTCCCATAGAAATAAATCCTTGAAAATGAAAAGGCAAGCAGCACGCAGTGGAGGAGCTCTCATATTAACAGGCAATGGGAAAAAAAAAAATAATAATAATAATCACTCATTGAATGAAAATTAATGAGTCCATAATGACAAGATTTCACAAAAGGCACCCGAAAACAAAAAGTAGGATGCTTCATTATGTCCAAAGTGAGGGCAAAGATCAGCTTTATACCCACAGCATGGGAGTAGCAGGACACCAAACCAAAACTTATTTGGACAAGTAAATATTGTGCTAACACCTGGTAAAGCAGCTAAAGGCATAACAAATGGCAATGGATCAGTAATTGTAAAAATTAAAGAACTGAGCATTCATGATTTATACCCAGCCTGTGGAGATGGAAGAAGAGAACAAAAAGAGAAGCAACATAAAATACGGAACTGAAGAGTACACAGAGGTTTCGAGCAGACAGGTGTAAGATAGAGAGTGGAACTGAAGGAAAGTGAAGAGTGTTCAGAGGTGGTGTGATTCATACAGTCACTCTAGACACTAACAGGTGAAGAGCAAGCATTAGATAAACCAAAAGACCTTACTGGGAGGAAAGCACAGTGACAAGAACAATCCTCGTGTTGAACTCAGGAACAGGGAAGATGAGCAGCAAATTTGAGGAGTCAGTGGGAAAAGAGGTACATGGAGTTATACTGGAATTAGCAATTGGAGTGAGCACAGCTATGATATGGAGCACAGTGTCGATGGAGTGAAACTCCATGTGATAACTACAGGAAAAAATGGAGAAACTGAAAGCAGTAGGTGAAAAATACTTACAAACTGTGTCATGGTTTTATGATTTTTGGTTATCAGTATTCCATACCACAACATCATGTAATGCACTGGGGGGTTTGACTTCTGATGCTCAAGTTCCGAATGTTTGTCCGATGGAGAAGAACTACATTTCTCTAGGAGGCTTTGTGGTCAGCGAGGAGATATAACTCTGTGCAAGGTCACCTGATTCCTTCTTTGCTGTAGGGAACCTGCTTTGGCAGGGGGGTTGGACTTGATGATCTCTGGAGGTCCCTTCCAACCCCTACAATTCTGTGATTCTGTGATTCTTTTTCGCCTGCTCTTCGCCGTCTGCTTTTCTTCATTCACTCAACTGGACTGCACTTCTCACCTAGCATTGTGGTGAGGTCTATCTACCATTCAGACAAACCCTCTCTCTCTCATTGTACTTTGCTAATACTATGTTTAGTAAATCATTTGTTCCACCTCAGATTACTGCTGCTGTTTTCAAGTATTTTGGGGTCCCCTGTTTCCCTTTTTCAGAGGCGCGGATCTGCAAATCCCTCCATCCCGCTGGTCAGGAACCTGGCCAAACCAGCCTGTAAACCACTGACAAACTGATACAATCAAAAGGCCTCAAACTTGTCCCTATTAAAATAAAAATAAAAATTAAAAAACCAACAAAAAAAAAACTGAAAATGGGGCAGACAATGCAGAGCATTTTGGAGAGTCCCTTATAAAGGCTACCCAGCATCAGATTCTGAAAAAATAAAGGACTTGCAGTCCTATTAACTTAAGGATATCATGAAGATAGGTAAGAAACCAGTGGTACAGACTGCAAACAGAAAAACCACAGGAAATCAATAAATCAAATCATATTTTCTGTACCACCTTTTTTGCCTTGAAAGAGCTACTCTGAGAAGCAAGGGAAGAGAATTCCCTTGCAGCTGGTATCACTTTGCAGTCCTTTTCAGAATATTCCGACAGTCTTTGCAATTACTGCAGCAACTGCAAAGGTGGATCTTCTTGTAGGGAGTCATCTTCTTTAGCATACAATTATATGGAAAGGAGGACACAGCTCTTGTCGCAAACCTGAGAGGAAAAGGTTAAAGTGAGAATACATAGCTGACAGGACAATTATTACACTAAAAACTGCTTCAGAACTGCAGGAAAACAGATGTTTCTTCTCATTCTCAAGTGCAATGACCTCCAAAAGGCAGCTCTCCACAAATTTCCTTTTTGAAAAATTAATTATTGCAAAGACAGAAAATCACCAGAGTTAAGCATTGTAATTATCATATGGATCAAACACATTGTGTAAATTTGCAGCTCTTGAGAGAGTAGCAGCAAGAAGTTTAAACTTGCAATTTGTATTAAAAAAAAAAAAAAGAAGAAGAAGAAGACATACATGAAGTATCTATCTCTCTTTTGAAAGATTTTCAACAGGCTTCAGAATGCCTTTCCTTCCATCCTGCATAATGAACATGCTAAAGCAGCTGCTAAAGCTTTCTCAAAAATAGTGCCAAAACTATCCCAGAAAGAGTGGAAATGTTACTCTCGATTTTCCAAAGTCATTGTAGATTTGACAGTCTATCTTACATCAGGTTTGTCATGACAGTCCACTCCCAGCCTGTGAACTAAACCAGGGTTTTGTCATTGTATAGTTATTTATTTGCCATCAAAGAAAAGAAGGAAGGAGGAAAAAAAAAGAAGAAGAAGAAAAAAGAAAAAACAGGAGAAAAGAAAGGAGAATAAAAAGGAAATAAAATAAATCAAATGAAGCCACTATTGAAAGGTTAAATACTGTATTAACTTAAATTAATAGTAAAACCCCCAAAAAATCAGTGTTTAAATGACTCTGACTCAAAACATCTTTACCAGGGTGTGTTAGGTATGTGGTGTGCCTTAAGCAGGAATGGAGACTGCAACATACAGAATAATTTGGTGAGTTTAATTCCAGTAATATCCAGCTACAGCAACAGACAGTGCGTTTTTACAGTTTTGTAAGACAAAGAATGACTCAAGGCAGGTTAATTATTTGGCTGAAAGCTGACCTGTTGATGACATTGGGCCAGAACTAAATTACTGAAGAATTCCCTGCAGCTATCAAACCACTTACATTACCCTCTAATTGAATTCATTATTAAGGAAAATTGGTAAATAAAACGTTACATAAAATTACCATGTTCTTTTCAAGAATGTGGGCACTTGTCCTGAGTTTGCCAAACCAATGCTGTAGAAAGATCTTGGAAACCACTGCCCTCCCTACATTTTATAAATGTAATAACTACATGCATAATTTCTTCCCACCATGGGAAAACTCTCCTATCTAAACACATTGGGGTACTCAGAAATAAGCAATCAATGCATCCTTTTCAAGAAAGGTATCATTAATAGAGATGGTCTGGGAGCCAAGAACTGAAGCAAAAAAATATTAAATAACTTCACCCTCGCTGATTCAAGAAGGCATGACACATGGAGAAACCACATCTATGTCCTCAAAATATAAAAACAGAAGCTAATCTTCTGACTCCTCAAGTCTCCCCCCTCTCTGACGCACTCGCCAGGAAATTGCTGGCCACTGCTAGTTGTTGTGCTGTTCTCTGCAACCCTGACATCTATGTTAAAAACTTAATTAAGGCCAGTTCAACTCACAGAGACCACACAAATGACCAACAGCTGCCAATAGTTCTGAACCAGTACCACAGAGCAGTAGATTTGAAATAATGTTGGACCATTGCAAGTCACTGTCTTAGGTTAGTGGCTTCCTTAATTGGCAATTATTTTCAATATAGTATCTTTTTTCTTAATGCCAGTGTATATCTACCCCTAAATGCATTACTCCTTCATGCAAAAATACCTAGGAACTTCTTTCACCCAGTAATCAAGAACACTAACACACTTTAAAAGAACATAGATAAGAACATTTCTAATTAAGAGAACATTTTGCCCACCCTCATATTCTTAAATAATGTACAGCAAATTGTTGATGGATTAAAGCTCAGGATAATTTTCCCCTGAGTTTGTATTCACTTAGTACAGTAACTATTCTGTTTTAATTATCCATTCTAATGTTTTCAATTTGAATCTGACAGGGTTGTGAGCTTTTGCCTTTGTGTGTGCATGAATTTCATCTACGATAAGCTTTTGTTTTCTTCACAAAACTGAGAGACTGTAATAGTATTTATTGGCAGGTAGCAGGAACAAGTGGCACAAATATTGTGAATGATTACTTAATACAGTTTTATATATGCCAGAAGCTGTAGCTACTGATGTGTCTTCTGTTTAGAATTTCCAGAGTTTTGGAAAAGAAAAACAAAGTTCCACAAAAGAAGCAACATTCACATTGCTTGTTGCAAATCCTTAATTGGAGTGTGCAATCCGGTCAGCACGGGCTGTTGAAAGAAATGTAACACAGTCGACTTGGATGGAAGCTCAGAAGTGACTAGGTTGTTATCTGTCTGGGTAAAAAGCTCGAATGTACCATAATCTCTGGCTGCTTTTATTATTATTAGTTCTTATGATTATTATCCCATCTTTTCAAAGACAATCAATTTTCCTTGGAATTTTATGTGTTATACAAAGGAATATTCAGCAGGGGCTCCCTAGCTTAAAGAAAAAAAGGCAAAGTAGCTTTATTTTACAGTAATACACAGATAAATAAAACCTATTTCAAGACTTACTTTTATTTTCCAAAAAAGCTATTTGCCAAGCATCATAACAGAGTGAAAATAAAAGCAGTAGCAGCCCAAGGCTTTTCTTTTAAGACAAAAAGCCAAAATTTCTCAAAACATCAGCAGTTTATAGCCCTTTTTCCTTTATTATTTTACAAAAAACTGATGCTTGGATTAACATTTTTAGAGTTTAGTTGAAAAACACAGCCATGCACTCTGATCAGAGCCAAAAAATCTTCGCCTGGACATAGGCATCCTCAGTGTGATTTTGTTGCATATCGGGGAGAAATGAGCTAGGAATGCCATCTGCTGGAGAATGGGTTTGCCAGGCCAAGGAGCAATGCCTCAGATCAGCATTGGCTGAGTCACAAATATCCCAGTCAATAAGACTTTGCCTGTCCTAACAATTTTTCCCATTGTGTGTAAGAAAAAGCAACAGTGGGACAGCACTCATTTTGAAAGTAGTGATCTGTTCCCTTTCACTGGTCTGTGCTGTCTTTCAATCCATGGTTGTCCATCAGCGATCAAACATCTCTGATGCCATGTGATGGGAATGGAAATGAAATAATAAGTAAAGAAGAGGTAAAAAATGAGGAGGAAATGACATACATTCCTTTGATTTGGGTAGGAACAAGAACAAAGACTCTTTTTTTCATGGTGGCAGCTTTCTGTTGATGAAGCTCAGCCATCACACCCATGTGATAACCCTGCAAATCAGACTCTGGATTTACTCACATCTTGACCAGGGTGTGATGGATTTCAAAAGCAGACATATCTGTATCTGATAAAGACCACTCTAAGACTTGCTGTGTTCATTGGTGCGTCAGGCTAGAAATTTCCATGAGTTGTGAATTAGTTTGACTTAGTAAGCCATGGTCCTACTAAATCAGTTGAGAAATTTGGTTTTTAGACAGAAAAAGAAATTCACACTATTATAGATGAGACAACACCATACAGCATTGCCAGCACATGTAAGTTACACAGGCTGCTTAACTGGTTTCAGCTCACTAGTCAGCACGCTAAAACAAATCTCACACTACCAAACTGAAATCAGCTGGATAATCTGGAAGCAAACTGTAAGTATTATCTGATTATTGCAAAAGCTGCTGTTAATCCATTCTTACTGACTAAACGATTCTCTTAATTTCATGCTTGTAAAAATACTTTGCTTTCTCAGAGGATGAGGATAAAGGTCTCAGAAGCCAATACTTTGCTTTCTCAGAGGATGAGGATAAAGGTCTCAGAAGCCAATAATCCATGGGATAGTTATGGTACCCACAGCTAAAACTGGAATTTCAAGTTTCTACTCATCCTTACTGCCATAATCATAGAAGAGTAGCTCTGTGGATTGATCCATTCTGTAGCAATAAATTCATATTCGGTGATACAACAGGGAGATGAAATCCAAGCACTTGACCAACTTCATCTCCTTCGATGACTGAGTGACACATCTGGTAGATGAGGGAAAGGCTGTTGACAGAGTCTACCTAGGCTTCAACAAAGCTTTTGACAGTATCTCCTACTGTATTCTCCTGGAGAAGTTGGCAGCCTGTGGCTTGGACAGGTACACTCTTTCCTGGGTAAAGAACTGGCTAGAGGGCTGAGGCCAGAGAGTAGAGGTCAATGGAGTTACATGGAGCAGGCAACTAGTCATTAGTGGTGTTCCCAGGAGTCTGTATTGGGCTCAACTTGTTTAATATCTTTACTGATGTCCTGGACAAGGGAATGAGTACATTCTCAGTACATCCGCAAATGACACGAAGCTGGGAGGAAGTGTCAATCTGCCTGAGGGTAGGAAGGCTCTACAGTCAGATCCGGACAGGCTGGATAGCTGGGCTGAGGCCACTGGGATGAAGTTCAATAAGGCCAAGAGCTAGATCCTGCACTTTGGCCACAACAATCCTAGGCAATACTACAAGCTTGGAGCAGATTGGCTAGAAGACTGAGCAGATAAAAGGACCTGGTACCTGGCAGATAAAAGTGCTGGTACTGCTGAACATGAGCCAGCAGCGTGCCCAGGTGACCAAGAAGGACAGTGGCATCCTGGCTTTTATCATAAGAAAGTGCATCCAGCAGGAGGATGGAGATGATTGTTTTCCTGTACTCAAGTCTGGTGAGGCCACACCTTGAGAACTGTGTTCAGTTTCGGGCCCCTCAGTACAAGATATCAAGGCCATGGATGGTGTTCAGACAAGGGCAACAAACTGGTGATGGGTCTGGAGCACAGGTTTTACAGAGAGCAGCTGAGAGAACTGGGATTGTTTAGTCTGGAGAAGAGGAGGCTCAGGGGAGACCTTATTGCTCTCTACAGCTATCTGAAGAGGATGTGGTGAGGTGGAGGTTGGCTGCTACTTCCATGTAGCTAGTGATAGGATGAGAGGGAATGGCCTCAAGTTGTGCCAGGGGAAGTCCAGGTTGGATATTAGGGAAAATTTCTTCTGTGAATGAGTGATCAAGTGCTGGGACAGGTTGTCCAGGGAAGGTCACCATCTGTGAGAAGCTGGAATAATTTTTGGCTCAAAACTTGTTCAGCAGCACTCATCTAATAACCTGCTTGACAAGCTTTTTGGGTTGATGGTTGCTATGAGCACAGCGGTAAGAGAAATATATCTGGCTGGGTGACCAGGAGAAACCATTTTTGGGAACTTCCTCCACTAAACTGCAGCCATGTGGGTCAACAAGATGTCTCTGGATCCCTGGTAGTGATTATCCCTGGTTTATATCATAAACCATTCACTAGGATATCTCTCTTTACTAACTTCCTCATCTTCCCCACATTCTCTAGAGGTTTAGAATTTGTAATAAATAAACTGGCAGCATTTGGCCTCTTTTGCTGCATTAATCTTCCTCCATGTACATAAATGTTGAACTATCTCCTCCAGTAACTAGAATGAGACATCGTCCTTGAAGGTGTCTAAGAAACGTTTAGCTGTCATACTAAGGGATATGGTTTAGAGGGCAAAACTGGTGTCATCTGGATGTTGGTCTACATGATCTAAGAGGTCTTTTCCAACCTTGGTGATTCTGTGATTCAGTGATTCACTCTGCTGTGTTAAGAAAGATTCAGGCTTAAAGCGCACCTCTAAACTGGGTAGACCTGGGGCTTCATGGTGCTCTTTACACCACAGGGAGGTCCCCTTCTTTCCTGCTTCTCTGCATTTCACCTCTTCCCTTCTCAGCCCACTAATCTCAAAATGACAGCCTTAATTACAGGGCTTCCAGCTAAATAATCACTGGAAAAAAAAAAAAAAAATCATTTAAAAATTCTTCTTTTCCTTCATTTAGCTACTGACAAAATGCTAACTAGCACAAGTAGTGAAACTTCAGCATTGGTCCAGTGGCTCTTATGCAGAAATTTCAAAACATGAATATAAAGGACTCTATAAATCTGAGTATAAAATGAGCAGAAATATAGGAGCGATGAGTACAGTTCAACTGTTTTCTTAAGAGCAGCAGAGGGGCTGAATCTGCTCCTGATACACTGTTGTGATTGCCTGCTCAGCAGGAGTTTTCAAGAGCTGTTTAGATACCATGAAGCCTTCAGGTGGAGGTGAAACTCAGACTCTCTTGAATAGAGGGTGGAAAAATTGAGGGCTATATCAGCTCTACCAATCAAGGCAAAAAAGAAAAGAAAAAAAACAGTTAGATGGATGAAAAATGAGAGAAAAAGTGAGACTATCTGTCCTGGGGATATAAAGCAGTATACAAATCTTATCTATGCTAAGTCAGCATGGACGTTTTGTTCAGCCTACAAATTAGCCTCAGGTTTGGTGCGATGATTGATGTAGCTCTGCTGCTATCCCAATCAACCATCCAGTATCTGCCTCTCAGATCCCTTTTGGGGTAGTTTCAGCATTTTGCTCCAGATATTAGGTAGCAAGGTTGTCTTTATCTTTCCAAAGATAAAGAGAGGATTTTTTTCAGACATTGGGACTACATATTGAAGATGGCTACAAAGAGAGCTGCCTAAGGCTGATAGCAGATGAGAGCCAGGTCACGCAGAGGATGAAGTATTTCATTGACTGCAGGTAGATTTGCCAAGCTCTGAGTTTTATTGCATAAGTATTTTAGCTAAGAAAAAGTATCAAGCTAGAGTAACAAATCCATATCTTGAAGGAAAATTTTTACTGCCTTCTGGACAAGTGTTTGGAATAAAGACCAAGGATGCTGATTTTTCTGCTGTGTTGGACAAGATTTTGTATATGATTTTGTAATTACAGAGGAATACAAAGAAAATCTGTACACAATTTGCAAGTCATCATCATCCCAACAGAAGCAAATTACTGTGAGGTGCCCAGTAATAACTATCTTCTTATGTTACCAAAACTGGTATTACGAATTTGAAAAATTATAGAAGGAACTGAAAGCACTCCATGCACAAAATGCCATTATAGTAACTAGTGAAGACTAGTTACTGTTTGCAGAGTCCAGATTTCTATTACATCTATCTTTACAGCTGAGTGAACAATAGGTATATCACTGAAGAATGATAGGTGCTTTTCTTAAAAATATTTCAAAACTTGAGCAATTTTTTTTTACTCTTATTCAAAAAAATCTGTGGTTTTTTGTTTTTTGGTTGCAAAAATAGAGAAAAGACATCCAAAAAACTTACAGAGTTTTGTGATAATGGTTCTGGTTAGATTCATTATATCTTAATATTGTGCATAAAATCTAATTGTGAATGTTTTCCATTAGCAAATAGTTATTAGCTGATCTAAAACAGCAAATGAAGATGGTTAAGTCTCTAATTAACCACCATGACACTTTAAGTCATTACATACATAATAGCACCTAACACGCACATATATTCACGTATTCACTTTTTATTACTTGTGCCAAATGCTTATTTTATTATTGGCTCTCAAACATCTTGAGAGCCTCAATTTAGTTCTTTCTGCTCTTTTCTCTGCAAAAGATATGAGTAAACACAAAGTTTAAATTTTTATTTACAAGTTTAACCCTCTCCCTGTGAGACATTCCTGACAGACTGCCATGAATTTCATGAGAGATTTGGCACAAAATTTTTATGTAAAACTTTGCAAAGAGATATGCTTGAATTATGTGAAGTTTTTAATACCCTATACGAGAATCCAATGTGCCTAAATACTCAATTTCTCTAATTTTGTGATTAGTTCATCTGCAAGATCAAATTCAACTGCATGCATGTTAAACTAGACTATTTCTATGCACATGAAACAAATCCTAAATGAAGTTCAGGATTATTTCTCTGGCATTTTGGAGGTCAGATACAAAACAGTACCAAGCATGTAAATCCTCCCTCAATAAGGTGCTGAAGTCAAAAGATTGCATATTAAAAATAAAAATAAAAATCAGGATAAAAAAGAGACTTGACACAAAACCTCACACTGGTGTAAAGTTTCACCATTCTGACCACAGTAATGTTCACCTGTGCTGTCTGTCATTTTGATCTCTGTATAAATGCCCTAGTAGCTGCAGCTATTAGACTGCCATTTGATCCGAAACAGCTCCAAGTTATCAGGCAGCACTGCACACCACACAGCTCCTCTCTTTTCCTGACCTTTATGGATTTAAAGGGGTTGTGTATCCAAGTATCAAAGCTAAAGCAGAACATAAATATAAGTTCATATGCTCTTGACTGAGAATGGTGAGTTATAGATAGGTGAATCTGCTACCATTATTACTTGCCAAAAGCAATCAAAATATCCATTCAAATCAGCACTTTATGTATATATATATTTATTATTATTATTATTATTATTATTATTATTATTATTATTATTATTATTATTATATTTTTTTATTTTTTATTTCATTGTCAGTAAAATTAAAAGATTTCATGCAGCTAGTTAGGGATGCTACCAAAACAATCCCATAAGCTTGTGATAGGAAAGAAATTATCATTAGCCAGCTTACATCAAACACAGCTCCACTTCTCATCCCCGTAATTTTCTTAAAGCTCTCTTCTCTGTCATTGTGCCACTCTCCATTCTCTTTATAAATCACAACTTCAAAGTCATTTCAAGAATTTTAAAACTAATTCTCATTTGTTAAATCAGAACAAACTTTCCTTTAAAAAAAAAAAACAAAAAACTGACAAATATGTAACAGAGACAACACAAGCTTTATATTTGTGGAATAATTTCAACTCAGAAGAAGCATAACTGAGACTAAGGCTCGTAAGGAAGCATGTAAAGACAGAGGAGATCATCTTCTAGCTTAAACAAACAAGGAAAACCAAGCAAACTCAGCAGAGCCACTTCAGTTCCACTCAGCTGAGTTTCTGCCTTCAGCTACTACAGTGGAAGTCCATAGGGCAATCACCGTTGCAGCAGATGATACGAGAGCTCCCAGAATCATACAGTATCTAATCTTGAAAGAAATGCTGCAAAATGCTGCATGAAAAATAAGAAGTGTCTGGGATTTGGTTTGTGTCTTGCCTTGCATGACAGCTAACCATTCCCAAATGCATCATTAGCTGAAACTGGCTCACGGCAAAATGGCATCTACATTTTAAGAGCAGCACAACGCTCTTTATAACTGAGACAAAGGGTTAGTCTTAATTTCCCAAGCAATATGTGGGTTGTACTTGTCCTTGGCAGGAGGCACCATAGCGAATCTGATGTTTCATCAGAAGATGATTGCTCTGTGAGACACATCAGAGGAGGATTGCTCTGTGAGGTATATCTGATCTGCAAAGTGATACACATTTAGCCCCGGAGCTACTGAAAGTCCAACATCCTTTTGAACAAGCCATTAGCCATGACTCCACATACTCAGACCAGAGACTTCAGGCATAACTGATGCCAAGTGATTAAGATGTTTATTGATTAATGAGAACATCATGAGGAAATTGGTAGAGCAGCAAAAGAAGAAATGATCCCAGCAATCATAACAATTATATAATAATGTAGACTATTATGCTGCTAATTACAGTTTTTAAGACTAATGAATCAAATACGTGAGCACTATTGAATATGGTGCTGTAAGTATGGAGGTACAAATCTCTTTACCTCCAAACCACACCTGGATACTATGTCCATAGAGCAGAGGGGTGAATCCTTCTGGCATCCTGGCTGGTTGGTGGATACAGGTCAGCATCACTGCTGGTTGCTGGCAGTAACACTTGCCAGTAAATGATTTAATTTAAAACTTATTCCCTAATTTTTGGTATTTCAGACTCATGTTTTTGCCATCCTTACACCCTTCCTCCTTACAAGTTTCTTTCAATAGCATACCCATATTTGCTTTTTCTTCGTTGCTCCCATTATGGCTACACTACCCAAATTTGTTATTTCTAGCACAATTTCCTTTGTCTTTGTTTGGCCTTACTGACAGGAATACATCTATAAGAGTGATTGTGCCCTGCAGTTCCTTTATCATTATCTAGTCCAAATTGGCCAAATTTAATTCTTCTTGTTCAATTAATAAACAATCACTTTACTTGAGCCTTAATTCCTCTGAAAATTATGAACAAACAGGTTCATATCCATGGCTTATGTAACTGGATGACAGACAAGCAAGGCCTCAGTCATCATGGATCCATGTGCTCCAGGGGACATCTGCTACCTGCAGAGCAGAAAGGAGTTGGTCATCTGCAGCAGCAGTAACCACCCACAGCCCTTAGAGGAAGCAGCAGTCTTCTCAGTATATTTCTGTCACTGCACCTAAAATAAAGATAATTATTTATTTCAGTTCAAAAGTGATGGAAAACATGCTTGAGAGAAACTATGTGAAACTATGCCCATAACTCAGACCTCCACTGCCTTTCTCTCCAAGCAAAGCTCAGGGACAGTTCAGGCCATAGAGGCTATCTTCAAAGTCTGAAGATATTTCTCATTTTGCACTCTGCTCATGTGCCAGATTTTTTCCACCTTTCCCTCAAAAGAGGTCAACAAGTCAGTCTTCCTTCTGCCAGATATTTCAATTTTGTCCTTTATCAGTAGCTCACCAATGATTTATTCTTTTTAGGATTTATTTCTCTAAAACTAGGATGGTCAAGATTTGCTTTGTTTGCTTGTGTTTGCTTGGCTGGTTTTTTTCCTGAATCTCTTTCCAAAGTATGCAGACTTCATTTTTAAAATAATATTTTAAGTGCTCATTTTCCTAAGGCATCAGGAAATAACACTGCATTATTTCATGGTCTGATTTGCTGAGATTGAGTTTTGCAGTTAGAAAATGCCTTATACCTATATGGTCTCTGAATTACACTTAAAAAAGGTTATCGACATTATTTGATAACCACATACAAGAAAAAAGATATTTATTTTTTTAAAATTATTTTCAAGAAAAACACCTTCTGGCAGTTTTTGTACAAATTTGGGATAATTTCTTGGTGGACAGAGGAAAGCAGTATAATTAAAATGATCTGCTTTCTTGTGCAATCTCTTTGTTTAGTTCTAGAGGAAAATATTCACTTTGGAAACATGCATTATGTATTACACATGCTAACACATCAAGTTTCTTCTTCTTCTCTGCTGTAGGCAGCTACCACACCCACATAATCTCTGGCAAAATTCTGGGAGTGTCTTTGCTAATTCTGCTGTACAAATAGGATATCCTGCAGCTTTTGTCTTACATAAATGATTTCCCCTTCTCCTACAATCCCAAATAAAGCAGAAGCAGTTTCTGTCATCATGCCAGAGTATAACCTTTGTGCTCCTAACACACTGTGCACAGTACCTGCATCACAGTAAGCATCTTTGTTCAAGCTGGAGGTGTTTCTGAAGGCACTGGTTATAACTAAACTAGGCAAGACAGGAAGATGAACTATAACATTCACTGAGTTTCAGAACTACCATGGGTACCTAAACTTCCTTCTGTAGCACACTTCCACCAAGTGATCTTCAGTTCAACACACTAGGCATTGTTAAAATACAAAGCAGGAAATTTCACCTGCAAAGAAAAGACAGAAAGATTGGTTCAGACAGTAAAAATACACAGAACTCACCCACAACTATTCCATTATGCCAGCACTGTCTTCATGAGCAGACTGTTGCTTCTGCAGTACATTCACTAAAGTTTTAAGCTAGAGCACAGTGCCTGCTTCCTCTAGTCCCTGTCAGATCTATCCCTTCCTGGTCAAGTCTTCTGTACTCCACAGTCTGTCTCTAAACTTCTTCTTGTCCACCACAGCCTGTAACGCTTGGAAATCCCACCTGAATGATCACCCTCAATTT
Organism: Lagopus leucura; assembly: GCF_019238085.1. Lineage (NCBI taxonomy): Eukaryota > Metazoa > Chordata > Aves > Galliformes > Phasianidae > Lagopus > Lagopus leucura. Next base: position 2,300,193 of record NW_024962251.1, on the reverse strand, counting down.
CTTTCCTTGGGGAGATGTGGTCTCCTTCCCAGCCAATAGACTTTTCCAGATCCAGACATTTTTCCTGTGTGTATCTAAGACTGCACAAAATAATTATCATCAGCCCCAGTGTTCTTGTACCCGTGGCCTGCCAAGCCAGCAGATACACTCTGTTGCAGCATCCCCCCTCTGTTCCTCAGTTTGACCCACAGGTAAGATACTCACAAAAGATAAACTACTTGAAACCGTAAACCTTTCTAAGATGAAAGGGAACAAGTAGGACAATAGCACAAACTAATCACATTTAGGCAGTTGTGGGACTGTAGACAGCAGTAAGAAGACAAACACTCAATCCTTTGTTCAGTTTTCTCACACCTGTCTCTCTTCAGTGCCCATCTCTCCTCTTATCCTTGTTATCTTTATTTCCTGCTGGACTAAATGATGGACTTTATTTTTAATCTTTCCAGTTTTCTCTTCCTTGGCAGCAGACTGGGAGAACCATTACAAACTGGACAAGCAGTCAGTTCCACTGCTGAAATAACCAATGCAAGCCACACAAGGAGTTTGGCACTGAACTATTAAGAAGGTAGCAGGTGGTAAAGGGATCCATAGCTAAGGAGTGCAAACAGCACAACTTGAAATTTTTTTGGCTAGCAGGCACTAGCAATGTTTGTTGTCTACGGAGTCTGGCTTCCTGGAACAAAAGATGACATGAGAAATGATGATTCCTTCTATAATATGCAATAAATTTAATTTTTGTTTAGCAAAAGTGAACCCACTCTGTTTCGCAAGGATTACCAAAGAGATTTTGATATTCTGTCTCAGTAGGTGAAACACAAACATGTCATTTCACACAATATGAATTCAGGAGGACTAACCATGCTAATGATATTCTCTGCAAGCTTCACACAGCTGGAGAGGATGGACTAGATTTCTTTCCATGATATGTATATATTCTGAACTGAGTATTTTGTAGGAAAAGAAGGAACTGTAGCAAAGTTCATCTTAGGTCTTTAATCAAATGTATGCAATAATGAACTCCAATATAAGACGTAGCAGCCAAAAAGATCTGACACGACATTGTTCAGTCAGGGCCCTCTTTTCAGGAAACCCAGTCATCTCATCAAAGAAGGCTATCATGTTGTTTAAGCACTATTTTTCTTCACCCATGGTGACTACTCCTGATCAGTCTCATGTCCTTCACATGATTGGAAATGGTTTGCAAAGCTAAATGTTCCATCAGCTTTTTGACAGAGGCAGAACAGACCCTTCTTAAAGGAAGGATTGATACTTGCAGTCTTTCAATCTTTAGGAACCTCTCCCACTTGCCATGACATGTCAGAGAAAATCTGACATCTGCCCCACAGTGACACATTCAACTCTCTTCCCAGATTTCACTCCCTACCACTGGACCCAGATAAAAGCATTTGCTGGTGTTCTGATCATACTTAGACTCACTGACCTAGGTCTGAACTACTTATCCCATCCTGACTTCCATCTTTATACAAATTCTAGTCTATTTCTCAGTAAGACACAGCATTGAAACAGAAAGTTGGTTCTCTAGAGGTTCAATTCCATGGAGGAAGGACAGAAGAAGTTTTACATCTTTTTTACAAAGGGGAGTACCTTAAGCGCAAGACTTAATTTTCTCAGAGATCAGAACATATATACATATATATACATACATATGTATACATGTTTTCTGGTCTAATGCAATTGAGATATGAAAGGTAAAACAGATAAGACATCAATGAAAAAATGAAAAATACCTTTCAAGGATTTATTACAGAATTTACTGGGTACTGACAAAGCCTTCAGAAGAAGAGGAGGAGCCTAATTCATCTCTGTAATTAAAGATTAAAAGTAAGATACCTTCTCTTGCTATCACTGAAGAGAAAGAGAATTTTCTGAGCTTTCCTCAGGTGTACAAAAAAAAAAAGAAAAAAAAGTTCTCTGGAAAGCAATAAAAGTAGAATTTTAAAGCTTAGAACTTTTTTGATGCAACCAAGTGCACAGGACTAGAAAGTAAAGGCTAGATAAAGCATCAGATATTCTGTTCACAGGAATAGCCATTGCTCCTTTGGCTTTAGAGAAGCTACCTGGGTCCATAGCAGCTGTAAATCTTCACAACATTTTTTTACTTTCTTTTGTGCTTATTTATGATATGAATTTGATTCACTTGCCACAGTTCCCACTGTGGAAGTAAGGGATGGACGTGTAGTCTCATGGCACCACAGCCTACCTCAGGCAGATAAGAATGTGATTTCAGAAGGTAACCAACACATTCTTCCATCCTCAGAGCTGTTTATAAAACAGTATTCTTATTAAAAGGCTTTCTGTAGACCTCGTAACATGTTGCAACTGACTGGACCAGAAAGTAATCTCAGGTAACACAAACACAAAATACTACAATCTCCATGTGAAACAGACCTTGTATTTCCCTCTAATGTTGGCTTCCTCTTCAGACAATATATCCCTTCATCAAGTTAAATATAAACAGAGGAGCTATTGAAAGAAATAAAAGTAGCTGTCATGAATGGTTAATTCTTCCTTTGTTCACCTGCCAGGAAGAAATCCAATCTGTAAGAGTTTGAGACAAGGCCCAGGAGAGTTTGTGCTGCTCAGTCTAGCACAGACTTTTTTGAAAATGTGTATATGTGTATATATACATATGTATATTTACTTGCTTTTATATGAAGTCTATACAATAATAAGAATACAGCTCTTTACATACTTATTTTCTTTACTTAGTAGGAGTCTAAACTGATTAGAGTGTCTGCGCTGAAGAGAACAACAAAAATAATAGCATTGGGTTATTCTTTACCTATAAAGATTGCATTACTCTGGTTGCACCATATGATGATTGCACTAACAGTGCTTTCCATTCACAGAAGAAACACACAAACTGCACTTTCAGTATTACTGAAACTCCAACTTTGGAATTTCTTCCCAGACAGAAAGACTTCCCCAGTGATGTTCATAAGATTTAGGTCACAATGGAAAAAAAAAAAACAAAAAAAAACGAATTTTAAAATAATTTACAAAACAATTGACAGCTTGTAAGTCTGAAGCCAAGCATTTGTATTCCTATCAAGGCTGATGATCAAAACATGTCTGAATTCACAGGTACAGCATAAAAAATGAGAGCTCAGTTCCTGAAAGACCATATGGTGCACCAGAAATGTCAATATCCTTAGATATAAAAAATAACCTAGTAGGTATAACTCTCTTAGGTTTCTTCTTTTCTTCTGGTAGAAAACAGGAAACTCATGGACTGGAGATGGTCTTCAGATATTTAACCTTTCAGCTCCTCTTCAGCAGAAGTTTTCTGGAAATGTTTGGTGGTTTCTTCTTCAGAAATGAAAACACAAAAATACATTTCATCCAATAAAATATTTCCCTAGAAATGAAGCATTTTGCTTAAATGCCTGCAAGGAAGTGGTTTTCAATGCAGAATGAAATTTGTAAAATGAGGGCAAGTGAGCCACTATCTTATGAGACACTTTCAACAAAAAGCCAGTAGTAGAGCCTATAGAGCGTCTGCATGCCATTGCTAAAAGTCTCTTCCTTAGTCTTTGAATCTCATTCACTAGACATCAAGAGAAATTCAAAAACGATTAATCTTGTAAGGTTTTGATTTTCTTCCAGTATAAAGCCGAGGAGGTGCAGATCCCTTTTTAAGTTCTGCACTCCCAACCAACCCTAATCAGGAGAAAGCACTGAATTATGAAATTGTCGCGCGTATGTATATAAATTTAGCATGCCATTTTTCCAATGGATGTTCTCTTATATCACTGACACATATTTTTTTAACCCATGTGTGCGCCCCAGCTTCCTGACCAGCCCTCCAGTCTTGTCACTTTCCAGAGGAATCAGAACAGTGTAACTCATCTTTGTGTCTCATGCTCTCTTCAGTTAAAAAAAAAGACTCCCTGCTTTGCAATCTGATTTTTTCAATCCCCTGAGGGGCTAGGTTTGTCATTATAGGAGACAGAGGGAAAGGAAAAGCATTCTTGCATTTGCATTCAGCCTTTGGAGGCCTCAACACAATGCATAAATAATGGATAAATTAATTAATATTGGTGAAGGCTTCAGATAGTGTGGTGATAAATGTTTTCAGAAAAGCTCATTCATTAGGATATATTCAGAGCCATTAATCAAACTTTGGAGAGTAAAGTCTGTCTTGAAAGACAAACAGGAAGCAGCACGCATTTATTCTAGAATAGGATGGGGAGATGAACCCTTATGTTTTCTTCCCAAAATAAAGTTAATGTGGAAATTCACGTCAAAGGACATTGAAGTTTTGAAGCATTGAAACATTTCACATGTTATTGTTCAAATGTTTGAATATACTTTGTACAAAAATTTTAATTTTATCACACCTGAGTCAAGATTGTTATGAAAAAAAAAAAAAAAGAATGAGATTTGTTTCCAGTATAATATTTTCAGCAATTTCTGGTAAACAGATAAAATACTTTTTCAGTTATTATAGAGAATGCTGGTCAGATTCATTGCATTCAGTGTCTAAGAATAACATAATTCATTTTGGGGATGCAGAAAATATGTAAAATACAATTGAAAGATTTATAGTAATATTTTCTCCACAGTCTCTACTGCTGACTTTACAGTGAAATTTCTGGCACATCTTTAGAATCTGAGGAGAAAGTAGTAACTTTTAAAATATATGGTTAGGCTGCAATTAGGAAGCAAAGATTAACCATGTACAGAAACCATAAATCATTCTATGGACTTATATTTCTGAAGAAAGAACAGTCTGGGCATAATTAACATCTGAGTGAGTAATACAGCAAAAATGATTACATGTCTAGATTTAGATATTTGTGAGATTTGTATACTTGAGTGTTACTCTACATTTCTGCTGACTCTGTTTTTTAAAGTACAAAAAAAATTCAATTACAGTTGGTGCAAGTGAAATTATCATTCAATAACACAAATTTATTTATGTACACTATTAGAATATTGATATGACTGCTCAAGAAATGTATATGGTACGAAGTTACATTTGAATTATTTAGATTTGATTTCAAACAACATTCAAATATATTTCTGAATAAAAGCAACCTTGTTTTACAGAGCTGCAGCATACCCTCACTTCCACTGAAGGTGGCAAAATCAGAGAAGCATTATTTGAGTTTTTTAATCAGATAAAATAATCTCTGACTTATTGATATAGGAAACAGACTTGCTGAATGGTCAAAAAACTGGATAATGAGCAACCCATGGATTTTTCATGGAGACCCCATGAAACAATTATAGATTAAAAAAACAATTGTAATAACAATCCTTTACAATCCTGCTTAACAAAACAGGAGTGCATCTTGGTACTACATACTGCAGATCAACTTGCATTGCCTTTCTGCACAGATCACTACTTACTCCCATGTAATACCTTGCTTTCTACATGTCCCGATGGAGCACAGTGAAAGAACTGTAAGAAGTTTCTCAATTGGACTGAGGATGGTGATTTGATGCTCATGCTTTACCTTTTTCAGGCAAACCAACACAGAATAAAACAAGCTTTAAGAAAGAAAACATTTTCCAATTCCATGTGCTGCTACTGATCTCATTCATAATAAACTGTGACTTACTTTACTCTCAAAAGTTTGTTTCTTCTCCTGAGAAATGAATTCCTAGCTGCTAAAATAGAAAGTAGCAGCAATTAGGAAAAGCCTAAATTAAGTAGAGGAAGTATTTTTTAAAGTATGTGGACACCTCTCAGCAATCCTGTCTAGTTCTTTCCAAGGAGAATGATGCTTATCTTCCTGGCTAGTAGAAATGCAAGCACAGTAGGAGTTTGTATCTTGCCACTAGATCAGCCTCTCTTCCCATCTTCCCAGAATCTTCTTTTATGAGCAAAATCTCCTTCTAGACATCCATGGGAACAAGTGACCAATGAAAATGGCAAAGACTGGCCCTTAACAAAAAGGCACAGTAAACTCTTGAAATTACGATTTGCTTCCAAGTGCAGATTGAAGAAAGGTACCTGCTGTACATAAGTGAGGTATATTTCCCAAGGGATAGTGATAAAACAGAGAACCTGCCTGAACACACTATCATCAAATTAGGAAGCTGGAACTGACTGCTGGCAAGGGTCCACATGAGGCTGTCCACTACATGCTTCGTTGGCAGAAGACTGAGCTGCTCTTCTTTCGAAATACTTTTTTCTTTTTTCTATTCTCCTGGTGAAAACTGTACTAGTCTGGAGAACATGAGGATTCTACCGTCCTACAATTCCCTCAGAGGGAATGGATTTACTCAGTCCTGAGAGAGTGCCTGGAGAGAAGGATCTGCATGGGGGAGATGCAGTCCTGTGAAAAATCTGACAAACTCACATATGCCTGGTATTTTGCTGCTTGCATCCGCCATATAAAAACAAAAAAATAGTAGGTCACAGAACATAAAATTAGCCTCCAGGAAACAGAGAGCACAGTGAGAGAGGGGTCAAAAATCCTTTTTCAATCATCAGACATCATGCCCTCTGGCTGCTTGCATGGGCTCTGTCCAAGCCCTCACTGACTGCGTTCACAGGTTACAATTTGCCCACATCTGGAAACACACCAACAAAACGTGGGGATTTACATCTAATCATCCCCACTTTCTTGTTGCAAACTGAACTCCACCCAAACCAAACCCTATCTCCCACATTCAAACAACTGCTGGTCTTAATAATTTTCATCTCTTACGTTCATTTTATTTTGTAACAACTTTTAAGGGTTTTTTTTTGTTTCTTTTTTTCTTTTTTTCTTTTTTTTTGTTTTGTTTTGTTTTGTTTGTCTGTTTTGTTTTGTTTTTTTTGGGTTGTTTTTTTGTTTTTTCTTTTTTTTTTTTTTTTTTGGCTGAGAGAATTCTTACTGCCTTTGGTTTTTATTATTATTGCTTTTCAGGGCAAACAGAGGAACAATCTTCCTGGTAGCTCCTATGCTTGCACTCAGAAACAGCTGCAGCTCCATCAGTACAGGGTGACAGAACCATTGCTCCCATCCCAGGAACAGCTTCTGGGCAGTGCTGCAGAGCCAGTACTGCCAGATAAAAGAAAAAGATCTGACTTTTCAGGCCTTATCCCAAGCCCTTCTCAGCAAAGGTGACTCATCTTTCAGCACACTGAGAGACCACTTTTTTCACAATTTTCACAAAATTCACAGCATGCAAGGCTGGTGGGAAAGTGTCAGAGACAGAAACTGAATATATTCCCTGCTCATGGCAGGGGAGTTGAACTAGATGATCTGTAGTGGCCCCTTTCTACTCAAGTGATTCTATCATTCTCTGATATCAAATATCTAAAATTGCCAACAGTTGATCTACAATGAATACATTGATTAATGTAAAAAAAAAGTCTTTACATAAAATTTGTTCATCTGGAAAAAGAAAAAAAACCTGACCATGTAACCATGTTCCTGACTCACTGTAACCATGGAAAAATGATAATATTATGGAAATAATAACAATATTTATATTAATAAAGATGTTCAAAATGCAGATAAACTTATTAAGGATGAAACCTAGTGTAAAGATAAAGCCAAAATTGAACATAAGAATCATGTTCTCTATTAAAAATACACAAAGAATAAAGACCACACTGAGCTAACTGATGATATGAAATTCCAAATGGACATTCAAGAGGATGCATCAAGGGGTAGAAAATAAAGAGTGTTTGTAAAATCCATTGCTTTCAGTAGTGCCCAATGTTAAAAAGCATCTAATCACTTGCAGTCAAGCAGAGAACTCTGGCTCAGAATTTCAGAATTACCTGAGACTTAAGATGAAGTTTTTAAGTTGTGTAAACTTATTAGAAGGATATATCCATAGTTTGGTGGGGTGTTTTTTTTTGCCAAAATTATCTCCAGTTTGTGGGAGTGTGTGTGCAAAGGGACAGATACACTTTGCATGAAGCAAACTGGCAAAGAACCACCATCAGTTCCTGTCTGACAGACTTTCTTGAAAAAGGAAACATGAGCATGCAAGGAAGGAAGGAAGAAGAAAGGCATAACATCCTGCAGCTGGGATGCAGTGGGAGATGAGCATTAATGGCACAGTGAAAAGTACATCCGCCCATTGTGTAAACACAAAAGTAGCAGTGAACCAAGGTCTCCTCAGTGGCATGAGTCTAGACCGCTAAACCTATTTAAGTATTTAAATACCTTTGAGAGTGTTACTCTAATTTATTTTTGTAAATTATACTTTGCTATCCAATAATGTTCAAACACCAAAAATCAACTTTATAGACAAAGCCTTTTCCTTCTTTTCTGTGCATATTTAAAAAAAACAGTCACCAGTCCTTTGTGTTAACTGAGACTCTTGACTATTCCAACTACTTCTTCTCACATTATGTTATAGGAAATTAATAATTCTGCTTCCTCAGCCCTTTTTCTTACATTTATTTATAATTGAACAACAAAAAAAATTATCAACCAGAGGAGTGTATGTATTTATATATATATATATATACATGCATTATTTTGCATTCATGAGTGCTAAATGATCACACAAACCAATCAAAATATATTTTTACAAACTGTGAAGATTTCAGGAATACAAGGGTGCCCCTGGGTCTTGTCCATACCATATTCAATCACATTAATTTTAATTGATTTTAAATTTAAATGAACCTCCAGAACCTTGAGAACTGGGGGGTATCTATTTAAAAGGCCAGTTTTTCCTAGTAGTTGCATTCTTTGTCTCCTTTAACCTGCAAAGCCGATTTGTAAGTGAGAAAGTGGGCAGAACCTATTCCTTATTTTAATTTCTGTTCCTCCTGTGTTCTTGGCTCGGGAAGAGAAATAAGCATATTTGGAGGAACAGCAGCAAGACACTCCTATGGAAAATGGCTGGTTATCTGTTGCTGCAAGCAGATTCCATTATTTGATTAAAAAGCAGCTTGCTATTCTTCATCCCCGTGACTGACTGTGCTCTGCAGACATCTTTTTGGCCAGACTTGGTAAGGGAGAGAGGGAATGGAATGCAATCTCATTGTAAGAACAGATCTGGGAAAGATTTTCAAATACTACGGTTCTTTTTTTGGCAGAGAGCAACTTTGCATTTCCTGTTCCATAGATTGGTCACTGAATCTGCTTACACTTCTACCCTTTAATCATAAACATTCATTCACAATGCTGTGGGGGAGGGCAAAGAAGGAGATGGGATGTGGGATCTTCCACATGAAGATATCTTAGCCATTGCATCTGTGTGAGCAGAGGGATGATATCTTGATTTGCTAGTAATCAATCACACTCCAGGCAGCCAGCACACAAATCAGAACTGATAATGTCCCTTCATGGCATATTGTTCTCTGCGGCAAAATAGAACTCATTTTTAAATTCTGCTCTTCTTTTCATCTGTCAGAGGACAAAATAAGGAGCTCAGGAAAGAGCATAGCCCAAGTAATTCTTACAGCTGAGCAGACATCAATACTTATAGACCTACTCAGGGTTTACAAACATTGCACGGTAGGGTGTCTCAAAACAGGAGAAGCTTAGGATCGAAACAGATTATAAGACATAATTGGTCAGGAACACCAATGTTTCTGGTAACACAGAATTACTCACAACACTGATCGTTGCGTACGCTGAAGGGTGCAGAGGGCAGCTTGGAAGTAAAGAGAGACTAAAACAAAGTGTCAGAAAACAGCATGGATAAGAGCCTCCACTTCACCACATCACAGCTGCTCACCACGTAGTTATTCTGGACAGATGTACATTTCTGTACACATGGGGGTTTTTTTGTTTGTTTTTTTGGTTTTTTTTGCGAGGGCTTTGGATGTGTTCTTGAATCTCTTGTTCTCTCTCGTCTCAATCAGAGAATGTGGCTATTGCCAAAGACAGCCCCAGCTCTGGTACCCAACCCACACAGACAGGCAGCAAGGACTGCAGCAAGGCATTCAAACAACAGTGTCCAAGCTCTCTTGAGATTCTTTTCACGCAGTAAAGGGGCACTGCAAGTACAAAAGAAAGAAACAAATTAAGAATTAAGCAAATTGTCTTGAGATTAGGTTTATCTAAAGAAAGTTTATTTGAACTCACGTCATGGATTAAATGATGAAAGCTTAGGTGTGGACTCCATCACATTGCTATTACCTGTAGCTATTATAAGCTACATCACATTGTATCATCTGTAAGGTTTACACAAGAATGTATAACATCAGGATTCATGTTCCAAGCCTGCTACTCCTGGAAAACCTCCCATGGTAGTCTGCTTGTGCAGCAGTTAATGACAATCTATCTTCAACCCTAATACTTTAGTGCTGTATTACAGGTACTGAACTCATACAAATGAGTCATTCATATTCTAAAGATTCACAGTTAACAGAAGATGGATGCACTGCTGCATCCATCTGTACTGCCCAGATCTATGCCATTCTTAATCTTTTCTATTCTCTTTAAGCTTTCTAAGCTCATGAGTCCAAAACTACCAGTTTAGGTACTGTGTCCTAGGATTCAGTGCCTCCTTCAAACTTGCACTGTTGAATGTTAAAATGAAGGGCCAAATATGAATTTGGACAATAAGCTCATTTTCAGTCCTCCCATGCTCAGACACACCTTTAGGTACTCAAATATGAGGGCTGAGAGGGAAAATAAATGATCAGAATAGACATACTTAAAATGTAAGTAATCACTATAGATTGCACTTTTATATGTAGAAGCTTATTTCTTTGAGGGTCGTACCACCATTTGACTAATAGAAGAAGTCTCTAATGTTAAAAATAGCTACTGTAACAGAAGTGACAGCATACTGCATTGGAACAGATGTTCTTTGAATGAGCCGGGAATAAGGAAAACAGTTGCTGTTTTGATGCTGTTTAAAGGGCAAGAGTGATGCCAATCATAATTACCATCTGCTATAGTACATAAAGTATCCATATGCTCTTTAGATGGCCCCAAAGTCAATTTGAGCTAGCATATTGAGATATCTCCTTCGAGGACAAGATAGCTCTACATTCCCTTATTAGCTCCTGACTGACAAGAGCCCTCAAGCACTTAACACAAATGCCTTAAAATCCTGGCTTAAGTAATCACTGATTAAATTCAGAGAAGACCAACCTTTGTCATTCCTCTTTCTTTCCAAGAAATGCCATGAGAGCATTTATCATATGAAATTTAACTGTGCCAGGCAGCCATTCAAAAATTTAAACCCAACCTCCAAATTCTCATTCCTTTGTAGGGATTATAGTGTTTATTATAGTCAGATATAGTCAGGGCATCAGATCACAAACCAACCCCATAGTTAACCTCTGTGCGCATCTTCCACCCAAAATATGTTTATTTTAGCTGAGCATGTTTACAGCAAGATTTCACTAAGTATAAAGACAAAATTTTCTATTATTTTTAGCCCTGCAAATCAATTCTCTCCATTTTGCAACTAGATTGCACATGAAGCTCATGAGCTTTCTATCAAAATCTTATGTTAGTTGTATCAAACATCTATCACAAATTCAGTGAAATAAGTACAAATCCGTCTATAATACAAAGAATACAACAATTGGTTTCACTCAATTTCTAGCTTAAATGTGAGATTTTTCTCTTAAAACAGAAGATAAAGAAACATATCAAGAGCTATATAGAAATATACTAGTGACCCATTCATTCAAGTTTCCCCATAGCAGGGCAAGTAACAGATGTCTAAAAGGATGGCACCAGTCCTAGTAAGGAACAACAGTGATTCAGATGACTTTTTGCTAAGGTCAGCCATCTACTGACAGGCTTATTCTTCAAAGGAGTTATCTTCTATTTCTTGCACTTTTTTTTTGTCATGTATGTTCTCATCGTCACTTGATAGTACCATTTTGGAACCCACCTACAATTTAGTTGGCAGCAAAATCCAAGGAAATAATTTCCAGGTGTTAACCATGTTATACAATTAGATTTAAACACACTGTCACAGATTACATCTGGCTATGCTCTGGCTGTTTTGTTCTTGAGAATGCATGGAAACGAAAAATTTCATATTCTTCTTCATTTATATATTATTAAAATTTCATTTCATTCCTTTTCATTTTCCCAACTCTTCTCATAAGACTGTAACTAAATTGCAGAGCAATTTATTTTCACTGTGACCAAAGAAAAGGACTAAGGGACTTTGGAGTCAGTGACTCCTTTGAGATTTCCTTGGAACATACACATCTCTGTAACTTTCAGGGCACATCACCAAAGTAGATTGTCTTCTGGGCTGCACTGAGGAGAAAAACATCTTCACATATTTCTTCCTTCTCCCTTACTCCGTTATAAGGGGCTATTGATGGTTGGACTGGGTGATCTTGTGGGCCTTTTCCAACCTTGGTAATTCTATGATTCTATGATTACTGTCTGATTCCACATTTTTTTTACAGCAGATACTTCCCTCTTGGACATGAAAGTGATCATATTATGATGCTGGGGGACCTTTTCCCATGAAGCAGCGTCCCTTGACCAGGGATAAAAGACCAAGCCAACAAGTAAACTATTTCCTTCAACAACATCTATAAATAGTAGCAGATGACCTTCCATGTTCTGCTCCAGTAGCAAACTGCACATTACCAACACAAGTCTAGTAAAATGAACATGTAGAAAAATGAGTATACGAACAGAGACACCAAGGGAGGAACCCATACAAACATAACAGTTCTACAAACACAATTATTCTCCTTCAGAAGAAGTTGAGAGAGAAAATTAATCTTGGTCAACAGATTGTTAGTCACGTTCCATAAGGCTGGAGGGCATTCAGTTACAATAGTGATTCAGTGATGAATCTGTAGAAGAACTATTTCAGATGGTGTTGTGTTGTATATGTGCTTTTAATTTAAAAACAAGTCCTAAATTGAAGTGGAACAAAATCAGCTCCTGTTAGAGGTGTCATTCTTTTATATGGTCATTATACTTTGAGCACATTCCATTTTGTTTTATTTAATTGTGTTGTATTATTCTGCAAGTACGAAATTGTACATTTAAGTAAGCATGAGAAGTTTTACAGAAGCCTATTCATTTTATGTTAGCATAGATAACCATTATTAGGAAATTGCCCATCACTAGATTTTATCCTGCTATACAGTTCACCTAAAGTTTAATTAATTTTCTTTGCTCTGCTAAAATATTACATGATATTGTTCTGAACACACAGACTTCTATCTGGAGCAGAAGTAGGAATTGGAAAGTATTAAGAAAGCAGCAAGAAGGTAGTAAGAATATATTGATGATATATATTCATTATCATTCTAAAAAAGCAGTACAAAGGCCATAGGGAATTGTAGGGTTCATGTAATTTCTTTCTAATTATTCTAATTTACTGTAATTAACACACTTTAAAAAAAAAAATCCAGAGAGGAAAAGCAAAAACACACTTTCAATACTAGGAAGAGAACAACAGTCTTGCATTTATATGGTGTTATTAACTAGAACGCTGTGAGAGGAAGGAAAACGCGCTTAAGACTTTTTGATATTAAAAATGTTATTTATATCTTTGTGTAGGTGTTTCTATAGGAAGAAATTTTAAAAATACATATTTTTTTTCATATTCTGCACCCTTACATTTTTTTCAAGGTCATTGCCTGCTTTAAAATCAATAGCACAAAAGTCTGGACAAGATCTCAAGGGCCCTGGCTGTCTGTAAACTTTCTCTCCTGCAGGGCGTATGCAGAAGATCAAGCTTGCCCACCATTGTTTTCAGGTATGCAATTGGGAAACTATCCTGACCTCTACTTCAAACTGTTAAGGTTTGTGAATAAATCTGAGAATTCATTGATCAGCCACCTATACTCAGTTAATCTTGTAGGTTCTAGTTTTCTGTAGGAGATTGTATTTCCATGTGACGTTGAGCCATCTTTTGCACATATGACCATGGTAGCTCAATACCACGTAGCTCTTGTGTTTACCTGAACCTGAATCACTCAGAACTGTTCTGACACCACTCTCAAAGTTGTTTCTGATGCATAGTTAAAGCCTTAGCTGCTAGATAGAATAAGAGGAAACAGGGGAAATCATAGAGTCATAGAATCAGCAAGGTTGGAAAAGACCTCCAAGATCATCTTCTCCAACAGTCCACCTACCACCAAAACTTCCCCACTAAACCATGTCCATTAGTATAACATCAGCATGTTTCTTGAACACCTCCAGGGATGGTAACTCAACCAGTTCCAGTGCCTGACCACTCTTTTGGAGAAGAAATTTTTTCTCATATCCAATCTCAATCTCCCCTAGCACAACTTGAGGCCATTCCTTCTCATCCAACCACTAGTGACCCGAGAAGGAGGCCAACCCCCAGCTCCCTTCAGGGAGTTGTACAGTGCTGTAAGATCTTGCCTATGATTTATTGTTCATTCACGAAGGACAGTGAAATACATGTCTCTTGTGCTTGAACCACTTCATATTGACCTGCAACTGTAATTTAAACTGCAGAGCAGGAGCATGACCTTCCTACCTCATATCAGCAACCTGGAGGTCACAAAGGAGCTGGGAAAGGTCAGGAAGTATCAGATTATTGTATTTGATAGTGGAGATGCACACAAGACAGAGGACAGAAGGGGAAAGCACCAAGGTCACATGCTTGTTATTCATCATTTAGAGACCCAAACCTGCTTTCTGTACTCCTCTGTCAAAAATAGATGGTGTATTTCTGAATCCTCCTCTATCAAGTCCCTTCTGCTACTGAGCAAAATCCTCCACTTTGACTAAATTATTTCCAGCCCATTTGTCTCATATGTTATACAGCAGATAATGCGAATTTCTCCCTCCAAAGTGCTTTTATGATCCTCAACTGAAAAGCAAAATATTACTGAAAATACTAAATAGATTAATACGCAAAATAGAGCTTAAAAATTACTTTTAATATGTAGAAAGTGAAAAAGAAAAGAAACTTTTTTCTTGACCATCCATGATTCCTTTTGAATGTGTAATCACAAGCTTAGACATGGAGTTTCAGCTTTTTCATTGTCAGAGAATTACAGGCCAAGAGAAAAAAATCTTAAGAAGCGGGTCATAAGGAGTAAGCAGTCTAAGGTCTCAGGAGCAGACTGGCAGAAACAAAAATAATGCCAAATTTAGAAAGTATCTCTGGTCTTAAAAACATGTTAAAAACTTGAAAATATCAAGTCTGACAAGGTTCTAGGTTTTGATTATAAAGTATTTTCTGTTCTGTGACCAGGACAGTTTTGATTCCTTGAATGTGATCTGTAAGAATTAAATATGACTCCATCTATACAAATCTTTTCTAAAGCAAATCTTTCCTGTTTTACAGTTTTGTCCTCATTCACTTCTTAGCCCTATTCATAACATAAGTAAAGCTTGCAGAAAGCAATAAACACTGTTTTACCAGAATTTCTGGTTTTCAATGACAGTGCGAGTATTTATTGGGCTAACACATTTAATGATGGTGACATGCAGCCAGGTGCAACTATTCACACTGGGGAGTGACGGTGATGGCATTGTGGCCATTTCGGAATGGCCACCAGAAGTCACTCACCCATCCTTTAGTGGATGACAGGATGAGATCTTAATCACAGCCTTCTACTACTGCCACATCATTCACCCCTACTAATCACCTCTGAAAAGAGCTTGCCACTACCTCCTTTCAGGTAGTTGTAGAGAGTGACGAGGTCTGCCCTCAACCTCTTCTTCTCTTTCTTACTGGTGTTGTATTCTAATCCCTTCTACAGCTTCACTGCTCCTACTCTGAAATTATTCCAGAAACTCAAATCTTTCTTGTAGTGAAAAGCCCAAGAGCCAGGCCAGTGTGGTCTCACCAGTGCTGAGTACAGAAAGACAATTACTTCCCTAGTCCTTCAAACACAGAGAACACTTCAGAAAACAATCCTACATAGTCCTGCTGAGGCTTTCTGTAAGGTTATATGAAGAAGACTGAATTGACCAAAAGCGTGCAAAAATCAAAACTTGCTGTTTACATTCAATATGTTCTGCAAGAGTTTGTATTTCCCATCATAAATAGATCTCAAAAAGCACAAAACAAATAGTCTGCAGCTTTTTATTCCCCTAGAAGAAAAATCTACATCAGAGGTTCTCTTTTCTTCTTCTATGAACTTACACAACAGTGCAAAGCATAGTGTATTCAATTTTTAATCAAGTGGAATATCCTCCTCCTTCTTACCTCACCTATCTCCTATTCTCACAGATTTCCTACTTCCACACATCTGTTTCGTCAGCAGCTGCTTCAAGAGGAAAGAAAAATGAATTGCAGGGAGCTCAACAAAACAAGCACATTTTGCACAAATTAGATTAAAATATAGACCAGTGAGATTCCAAAGTCTCACTCGTTCCTTTCGAAAGAAAGGTCTTGAAGACTGAGAGAGATAGAGTAATAATCTCTCAATAAAGATGTGTTCCAAGTACCTCTCAAGGGTGTCTGACACAATTAGAGCTCACACGCTACAGCCCACACACTTCCCAGCTACCAGCTCGCAGTAGTTTGGGCACCAAATGTTCTGTAGTTGACCTTTATCTGTCCAGCAAGACTAATGCATTAGCTTTATTATGCATGCATTGACTACCTTATCCCACCTGTGATCTTGAATCCTGGATGCTTGCCTTGAACTTCCTCAAGATGCTTTATCCGTTTGAACTTGTTCAACATGATGTGCCTCCTGAATCATTTAAAACCTTCTTCTGGGACCCAAATTTTACTTGAGTAAAAAGACAGAAAAATGTTACCACGAAGTTTAGCAGCTATCAGCAAGACAGTAAAAAAAAAGAACTGCAAAAAGAGAGGTAAGCAGGAAAGGAAAAACGATGTAATGAGAGGTCTATATCTTTTTTCTGACAGGGTTTTATGCTTTGTAATTACAGGAGTATTCTCTCTGTTTCTCTCATTCCCCTCTTCTTTCTCTGTCTCTCTGCTCTATCCCCTTTTTAATACTGCAGAGCTCATATTTCACATATGAAAGAAATTAATTAAATAGCAACTTCTCTTAGCAGAAAATATACTCTGAAATACTGATGTCTTTAGTCAAGTCAAACAGACTTTTTTTGGGAGGAACTGTTTATAAACTGTAATCCATCAAGCAATGCTTATAGGGTTTAGCACCATAGACCTGCATATAACAGCTCATCACAAAACAGCAAACACCACAAAGCACACTTTGAAGAGTGAATGAAACACAAAAACAAGCTGTAGCTTGCCAAGTCTGTGGCAATGCATTTTAAGAAGCTGAAGTCAATCTACGTGAGGCTGCTCAGATGTTTGGGAAAATAGCTGCAATTTTTTTTTACCCATTTCAAATTGTTTTGCTTCCTGTTATTTGCTCCTGCAGAACCCAGGGTCTGACATTTAAGGGAGATGGGGAGGTTTCTGTGTTTTCCTGTTAACTTCAGCTTAAAATTGAAAGTTTAGCTACTGCTGTTTTTAAGGAAAATAGAATGCATTAACTCATCAAGCTGGGATTTGAAAGTGCCAAATACAGACTTTCTGTTGTTGTTTTGAGGAAATCCCTGCTAAAAACAATATTTTAGGAGGAGTCGCCACAAAGCACTTATATCCCTAGTATTTTACTTACATCGCATAAAGATGATGAACAGATGTGTCTACAAACGTGTATCCATGGGGAAAAAAAAAAAAAGAAAAAGAAAGAAAAAAAAAAGATGTACAATGTTTAGCATATTTTATCATATTTCTACATTTGCACCCTATATTTTTGTGAATCGCTTTGGACAACTAATTATCAGGAGCCTTCAGGAAAAGTCATCTGTGGTAAAGACTAGTGGTCTGAAAAGCAGCTTGGAACTTGGCGAGACCAAGGTCAGAATGTCCACCTGCCTGTAGAGTCACAACAGTTCACCTAGATTATGTGCTGAACTGTGCACTTTGCATTGCTGCAAGTTAAGGTCATCAGCAATTGTCAGCATGCTGATCCCTGACTGATATAAAATCTTAAGTACAGAAGCTTGTTTCTTTGTTAGTATTTTGCATACATAGGACAAAGAGTGTACTCCTTGCATTTCCATCTTAAATTAGAAATCCCAATCTTGTTATACGTACGACAGTGCTAACATTCAACAGACTATTCTGTTTCTGTTCTTATATAATTGATGTTGAAAGTCTTGAATTAAAATACTGACTTAAAACTCTTCTCTCTGGAAAGCAGTGGTGCAACTGAAATATTTGAAAAAGTCACGTTGAATGTATAATACCTCCTTAGGGAATTTCTAAGTGAGAATGTTTTAATGTTATTTCTGGTTTTCTTTGCGATGAGAGCTTTTTTAAAATTTCAAGATATTGAAAAAATACTTTTTCTGGAATTCAAAAACTAAAATAAAATATTCTAGTTTCATAAAATTCAATGAAACATAAATTGAAAGCTATTCATGAAAAATATTTACTAAAATATTTTTTCTATTAAGTATGGTTTATGTAGATATCTGCACAGCTCTAAATTCTAATATAGAAGATACTGCTTTGATACAAGAGGATTACAAATGCACTTTTCAATATGTATGTGAAATATATTCTAATTCATACTGACTTTTGTGATAACGTGAAGCAATTTAAACTAGGATTGATAATGGTGGGAGTTGTACAAATGCATAAGAGAGAATTCTTGAAACCAGTTACTCAAGTTCTAACCAGCTCAGACAAAGAAAATATTAATCCAATTTTACAGGGGGGAATCAGCACACTGGTTTAAATGACTTGACTTGAATGATAATAATTCAGCTCTTCAGTAACAAATACAACATAGCGCTGGTCCACAGAAAGTCTTCTAGCAATTTTCAGGAGCTTTGTGAAACTTGGTATTTAATTTCAATATCTTTGACAAAATAAAAGAAAATAACCAGCATAAGTACAAGGAAAGGAAATACGCTTTATGTATTTTGAGATGCTAGAGGGAAGGGATGCATCCAGAGGGACTTGGACAGGCTTGAGAGATGGACCCATGCCAACCTCATGAAGTTCAACAAGGCCAAGTGCAAGGTCCTATACCTGGGCCTGGGCAGTCTCAAGAATAGATACAGGTTGGGCATTGAATGGCTTGAGAGCAGCCCTAAGGAGAGGGGCTTGGGAGTGTCAGCTGATGGAAGATTCAACATGAGTAGGCAATGTCTGCTTACAGCCCAGAAGGCCAACCATATCCTGAGTTGCATTAAGAGAAGTGTGACCAGCAGGTAAAGGGAGGTGATTCTGTCCCCCTACTTTGCTCATGTGAGATCCCACCTGGAGTATTGCATCCAGTTCTAGAGCTCCCAATGCAAGAAGGACATGGAGCTGTTAGACCAGGTCCAGAGGAGGGCCACAAGGATGATCAGAGGGCTGGAGCACCTCTCCTACGAGGACAGGCTGAGAGAGCTGGGGCTCTTCAGCTTGGAGAAGAGAAGGCTCCAAGAGCAACTTATAACAGCCAGCCAGTACCTAAAGGAAGCCTATAGGAAAGCTGGGGAGGGACTTTTTACAAGGGCAGGTAATGAAAGGATGAGGGAAAATGGTTTTAAACTGGAGAAGGGTAGATTTAGACTAGTTATCAGAAAGAAATGATTTACTATGTAAATAGAAGCTGTAGATGCCCCCTTCCTGGAAGCACTCAAGGCCCAGCTGGATTGAGCTGTGAGCAACCTGGTCTAGCGGGAGGTGTCCCTGTCTATAGCAGGGGGTCAGAACTAGGTGATCCTAAAGGTCCCTTCTAACCCAAATCATTCCATGATTCTATGATTCTATGATTTCTCAGTTATCAAAGAAATGGGGGAACAAATCCCAGAAAAAGCTGACGTCAAGATGGGAGGATGTGCTATAAAAGGCTGAAAAGTGCATTATTAATGCCAAAAGTTTTCAGCATCCTTTTTCTCAAATAGAGATATAGGAATAACATAAATTAAAACAGAAACAATAAAAAAAAAAAAAAAAAGTGGCTCATGTTTGGGTGCCTTTTTTTCACAGAGAAATCTGTTAGTAATCTGCATAGCTGGTTCCATATAAAAGAGCAGAATTCACATTGAAAACTAGCTGAAAAGCATGCACGGTAGTTTCAAAGACAACCACACAAAACTGCAGTGGAACTAAGCAAATAAAGCTCATGGCATAGCTCTGAAGTGTGGAGGTATAGCTCTGCTGTGCTGTCTACCATCCCCACAACACTGACATCCTTCAAAGATGCAAACTCCAGGCATATTCATAGGCCTCAGAGATTTCAGCAAAGAGGTAACGATCCAAAGTATTTAGCTATCATATTCATTTCTGTCCAAGAGAGAGCAAAGGAGGCCGGGCACAGAGAAGTGGGATGGGCACAAGAGTCTTACTGCATTATTGTTCAGCATTGTTCAAGCAACCATAAAGAAGTCTGTCCATCTTAATCACTTTCTTGTCATAGTATGTAGAATTCATATTGCAAAATGCTCTAGTAAGGAGTAGAATGCAGACAAAGTCATTTCTGGATGTCCCAAGCCCCAGAAGATCTTTTATTTGCTTGTTTTTGCATAGCACAATGCAAGGTAGTTTATTTTTGTAACCAATAACTAACAGCAGACACTCTAGAATTTCCTCTGCCTGAATATTCATGAACATTTACAGGCAGAAATTGTAAACTGTTTTGTTTTTGTCACTAATTAAAGCACCATTCCACTGATTAAATTAGCAGTTATATATACCACAGTTAATGTTATCCAATTACAGATATATCATTTTTAAAAGTTCCTTCAAACTCTTAAAATTTTAAATTGGATATAAACTACATTTGTTCTCCCTCCAAGGCTTCTTTACCCTGCTGGAATGATTGAAGTTGATTTAGCATTAATAAAAATCAGATCCCCCACCCCCCCAAAACTCATTATAGCATTTGGATTGAAGACTTTTCGGCCAGGACAGTTTACTGCAGAATATGGAAGAAAAGGTAACCCAACATTAAATCCTCTCAAGCTTTCATGACAAGAAATTGGAACTAAGTTAAGAAGAGCCAAACTTTCACTGACTGCATGCCAGCCATTTCTTCCTCCAAAGAAACTCTTGAAATGTTTGATACAAAATAGGGAGAGAAAACTCCCATGCACATAACAGAGCCTCCCTTTTCCATGTACATATATCCTTTTCACTGGTTTGCAGTCTGCGTCCAGAACGTGCATATTTTTCTGACTGATTTAGTAACTGTAGATTAACATGCTCTGGATGCCAGAAAAATTTCACACATGCTGCTCACTAACCAGGGTCTATATTAATTTCTTGGTTAAAAGAAAATCTGAAATATTTAACATGTAAAACTCACTCTTTTTCCTCTCTTTTACCTCTTATACCTTGTGTATAAGAGGAAGAAGTTAACTGATGAGCTTCAGTAGAGTTTGCATGTTCCATAACCACACTTATCTGTATTCCTTCTACATTCTTCTGCATGAAAATTAGAGTGAGCAGGATGTCGTATTTATTAATAGGCAAATACATGTGAGAACTGCTCTTTCATCTGTATTTACATAAGCCAGACCATTCAGTTTGGCAAATACCCCAAATCTACTTTCATATGTCAGTAGCCCTATTTCTATGCATATACCTTATGTTCTGTGCCACCTGTTTCAAATGACTGTTTATGCAAGAATAATAAACAATTTACGTTTTGTTTTTATTTCTATTAAGTACCATGCGTACTAAGTACAAATGGCTTATGTTATTCTTTTGAACAAAGGGTGAATGTTTAAGATTCATTCTTCGTGGTTCCCCTTCCTCACTTTTAAAAGATGAAATTTGCATGAGAAGAGGTCTGAAGTAATGCTGCACAGAATGCCAGTGAAAAAGTGGCTGTTTCTTAATACCTAAGCCTAACCAGAAGCGTTGAGCAGGAATATGTAAGTAGAAAATTGGATTAAAATGTTTTTTTTTTTCCCTGCTACTTCCAGCACAATTGATTTCATTGTGCCTTTTTAGAAGGATTTTTAACAAAACTATTCTCAAAGTGGTTGGAAGCTTATACTGGCTGAAAACCATGGGGTTTAGAAAAAGCTAGTAGTAAAAGTTTTTCTCTAAAACATTAAATAAATGGTATTTTGAGATGTTACAATAACAGACCATATTCCTTAGCTTTTATTGTAGGAAAAAAAAAAAAAAAAGATCCATATGAACTTTTTGAAGTTGGTTAACCATCTGTACCATTTGAGACAGTCCAAGAACCTCAACCAAGTTCTAATTCTCATTTATAGCTCAAATTACTTCCAACAATTAGACTTATTTTTTCTGTCTGAGAGAGCAAGGATTCCTCAAGTAATAATAATTTCCTTTCCTTTCAGAGGTACTTCTGCATAAATGACACTTATCCAGCCCCCTCTATCCAAAGTACAGAAGAATGTGTTCACGGTGACAAATATGAATGTGATGAAACAGAGGATTATATTGCTTCTGTAGAAACACCTTAACATCTGCATCATTCTCCCTCTGCTGAGGTCACAATTATGCTCCAAACTCAAACTACCGCAACAGACAAAATAAAAAAGATTCATCAGTTCCTTATTGGACCATGTTTTACACTGACTTTCCCAAAGATGCAGTGCCAGACTGGAGCTTAACGGCCCTCTCCAGTGTTAGGTGCATACACACAGGCAGAACAGAACATTCATCAAGAATTTATTTCAGTTTTCTCTGCAGTATAACGTTTATGTGATGGGAAGCTCTCAAATACATGGGCCATTCACTTTCCAAGTAATGACAGGAGAGTATTGCAAGCATCCCTGAGAAGGTGCCTACAGTGAGACTGATCAAGAGGTGCCAAACTATGGATCTGGCTAATTCTCATGACTCAGTTCACCTATCGTCCTATTCAGCCATTCCAGCATATGTATCATGGTATGTTATCTTTGGCTGCATACGAAAGACATTGTTATGGGTCTATTTCAGCACATGCAGGAACAATTGTAATGAATGTTTAAAACTTTCTTGTGGCTTGCTCGCAACTTTCTTCCACGGCAGGAACAGCCTGGGGTAATCCCTGCTGTAGGCTGTCACTGATTTCCCACTAAGTGGTATCTCAGCATAAGAAAAGAGGCTGCCAGAGGCCTGGACAATGCAAAGATCCCTGCAGGGAGGTATTTAGGACTGCTTGAAGTCCTCCTTGCAAGCTCCAGTTCCCAACTGTCCAGTTTCTCTGCTGCAGAGGTGGCCTTGTGTTGGGCCACAGCCTCACCTTGGTCCATCATATCAAGCCACTTGAATTAAGCAGAGGCAATGAATGAAGGACTGCTTGTATGGGACAAGGACACAGGTAGGTACCCACTTATACCACAGCTGCAACCATCAATTATCGAATTTGAATTTCTGCTCCCCCCTACCATAAACTTGTGGTTTATTCCAAAAGCTGCTTTTCTTTGCCTCTTGTAAAAATATTTACCGTGGATTTCTAACAAGGAAATAAATAGTAAGTCTTTTCTTAAGGAAGTTTCAACAGATAACTTTTGTATGACGTGTAGTGCAATTAGAACAATAATGGAATGAATGGAGAATGAGGTTTCATCTGCTATCCATCTGCTTATGCTGTAAAATTTCCCATTTTCCCTCTCATAATCCTCAGGAAGTCTATTACAAAGAATGTGAACACCCAGAAACCAGGTGAGTTTACTATGATAACCATTATAAGGAAAAACAGGAGCAAACTGATAAGTAGGCCTACTTTCTAAGGAAGCAGAAATAAAGCTGAGTGAGAATGAAATACAAAAGGAGCTGTGCAGTGTACAGAAGCTGTACACACACAAATCTGTGACAAGCAATCCAAAGCTAAGCCACCCCCCTATAATTACTTTAGAAGTAATGAAGAGAACTGGACAGTTCCAAGGTATCATAAAACTTGGCTGTTTCAGGCATTTTTTATTTTTTTTTTTTGGAATGTGATGATCACCTCTGCATGAGTATGATTCCATCAGTTCTTATTCCACTGATTCTATCTATACAGTAGGCGACTACATGCAGCCACCTGAGGTTCAGCCAAGTAAACAAAATTATTTGAAGCTAATAATGGGGCTAATTCCACTGTGAGAGAGAGATTTTATATATATATATATATATATATATATATAAAATATGGATTTGAGAGGGAGATTGTTCCAATAACTACATCCATTTCTAATCTGGAGAAAGATGAACGCAAGCTTAAGGGAGTACCTTTTCACTGATAGTATTACATATACAATGCCACTGATCAAACACATGCAGGTTCTCCATTCTAAGTGACAATTAATGCTATAGCTTCTCTTGTGCCAGGCTTCCTTCAAACAAGTCTGATGGTTTACTGGAATAAGGGCTTTAGTCACTGCCATTGGGAAGCTGTTACTTTACATAGACAGTTGCTCCTTCCATTATAACATTTTTCACACTACTGCCAAGTAATCTTTAAAGTGAAAACTGATTTTCCTAATTCTGATTAGCAGACTGATTATTTTCACTTACATTATTGATTTTCACATTTTTTAATAGAAAAATAGAATCCATTCTCAATTATTCTTCAAAAGGTCACTCATAATTCTTACATGTCCTTTGAATTATATTTCATAATTTATTCATGCTGAAAATTGCTTCTTTTTTTTTTTCTTTTTTTTTTTTTTTGAACTTCAAACTGATGATCTAAACAAATTCATTCAGCTTTCTTTTACACAAGGCGCTGTCTTTCTAACACCCATATCAAAGCAGAAAACAGTACTCTCTGAAGAAAGATGCAAGAGCAGTCATTGGTTTGAAGTATTTCACATGGTCAGGCTGCTACAAGTTTAACAGTAAAAGGCCCTTTCTAAGCCCTTGTAAGTCTAAAACATGAGGTAGTGCCCTATTAAAAGGGCTTTCTGAAACTTTTCCTACAGGTGCTTGTGCTAATCATCTTTATTATTTGAGTCCATAGAGTTTCCTGCTTTATTGACATTATTAGGCTTAGTTTATTTAGTTGAAATTTTCTCTCATGCTTCATTCAGTCTTGATGGCATCTAAATCCAGTATACTGTAGTGCAGTATACTCTACAGTAAAAAGGTTGGCCCAACAACCATGGTACCAGTGGTCAGCTTGCCCAGCACAGTGCAATTCCAGCCTGGAAAAGCATTTTCTATTTATGGTTGTGAAACTCTGGCAGTCAAACTTTCCCATCCTTCATAAGCTTCCATCTTAGCTGACAAGTTGTAGAGTTACTGAAAAGCATCTTAGGTTTGCAGATAAGGAAAAAAAGTATTAATTTCTGATTGGGCCAGCAGCTGACACAAGTAATCATTTATAGTAGGAGGGAGAAAGGGAAAATGTACACTGTGACCCATCTATTGCCAGAAGCCCCACATTCAACTAACACTGAGCTGGAAGTAATGATACTATACTCTTGTTTTCTCAGCTCACCTGTGAAATTTCCAAACTTTCTGTTCTGATATTTTTTAGACAATAATAACATTACAAGAAATTAGAAGTGAATAACCTCATTTTATGCAACTTCAGACCACGCTGTTGCACTGTTTCAAATATTACTGAACTTTAGTTCCATGTCTTATTATGCAAAAGTAAACAAAGAAGAAAAAAAAGCTAATATCTGAAACTGGGGGAAGACAGAAGATTATAAGGTGCTAAACTGAGAACAACTGCACATGAGATTGGACGCAGTTAGAAACATTGAATCTTAGAGACTCTTAGCAAAATCAAATCCCTTCTCTCAACTAAACTCCTTTGCTGCAGCAAAGCAAAGAGCACTGATTTCTTATGGAGAGAAAAAAAAAAAAAAAAAAGAAAAAAAAAGAAGGAAAAAATGACTCTGCACCAGTAGTAATTCTTCAGTGTCCCTGGTGGAAACTAGGTTCTACTCCAGTTAATTTCACACACACAAAGCACAAAGCAGCTGAAGGACTGTCTTTCACTACACCCACTCTGACATTTTCTCCACTGTATTTTCTGTTCTTTAAGCGCTCATAAAGAAACCAGCCTATCCATGGACTCGGATATTGATCTAGTCTCAGTGGTGCTGAGACATCAATTTACTAATCAGTGTGTGCTATGCTTTATATTACCTTTCATTTCTCCCTCTATGCAGCAAAAATAGTTCAAGGATTTCAGAAGCAGTACAGCAGGTGATGTTATTATGTATGGTGACAGAATGAATCGCTCCCTCTGAGCTGTTTAATAGCAATCATTTTCCCAAGAATTTCATTACAAGTAAGTTTTTCTTTTTCAGCAAGATTTTGAAAGTGGGGATATATTGAGTGCAGAGGAATGAGGGCCCAATCAAAACTCCTGACCTGTGGGGACAGGAGAGACTTACAGAAATCTTGGAAATTTCATCAATTTTTCTAGATTAGCACATTTTGGATGGGCATCCCCTGCTCACCTGGCCTTCAGGTGGCATTCCTCCAAGATCAGTGCAGCACCCCTCTCAGACCAGTTGTATGGGGTTACTATTCTGGGTTTCTGCACTGGGGCCATGGCAGGAAGAAAGAGAGAAAGACGGGAGCCAGGCAGCAAGAGGAAGGTGAAAGCAAGTGAGACTTTGTAGGTACAAGCTGCAGCCATTATCTCCAACCATGCTGCCTGATTTTGAGTAAACCACCATGTCTCAGGTTTACCTTCTCCTTCTGCAACCCAGTAGCTCCTGTAGAGCTTAACTGCCTGAGTTCCGCCACGCTCTCAATGCAAAAGCAAAGTCATTTTGAGTTAGCTCAAGATCCTTTTTCTTCTACATCGCCCCTCTTTTCTCGATCATAATTTGAAGCCTATACTGTCTGAAATTACATAGATACAAAAAGACATCTTCTAAAAGAAGTAGTAACGTATTAATTTCAAAATTGAAACTCAGACTGTTTTTCTTCCTCCTTTTTCTGTTGCCCTCTATCACCAAGACCATTCAAAGGCCAAAAACTGTTTCAGTAACTCAGTAGTGAAATCCTGTGAATAAGTTAATGCCCCAAATTGTCAGCTGGCTTGTGCTTACTGGTTTCTATTTCTCCTGAGGAATAATAAAGAAGAGAGAAAATGTAAGTGAGGCACTTATATTTCAGAGATAGGAGGCCTTCCTTCAAGCAGAAAAGAAGCAATGCTGTGTCTCTGGGTATGTGACAAATAAAGGAATGAAATAAAGCCAAAATTTCTATTTCCAAGTCATTGTCAGGGGAAAGGTTAAATTTGTTTACCTCAGTAATAAATCTCATTGAACCATGTGCTGAAGAAGCCTGTCAAAACCTAATGTGCAACAATTAAAGGCTGCCTGCATCATACTTGCTGCAAACTGGCATAGATTTCCTTTAAGGATACAATTGTCTTCACTACCTGTACCTTGGAACATCAATGTAGTGATGCTTGGGAAAATACAGTCAGATACAGGCAACAGGCAGTCATCTGAGACTATAACAGAAAGAACAAAATAGAAAAAGGAGGAAAATATTTATCACAGCACCACCCTTTGCATGTGGAGGATAATAGAAAGTTATCTTCACTCTAGGCATTCAAAGAGAGGACAAGATAGGGAAGAAACAGCCAACCCTATTCAGAATTTCAGCATCTTCATAAAAACAGCTCAGCTTGATAAGTAATTTGTTTGTTAGTTTCATATGCTAATTTAGTAAGTGAATGACAAAGGATCATATCTTGGAGAAGCATAAATATTCCAGTTCCAAATATTCATTCAGTTCAACAGCAAAGGGGCCAGTATAATGCAAATGGTAGCCGAACAACTGAACAAGACCTACCAGACAAATCCTTAATAAAAGCAAATGGGAGGATCAGTTAACAACAGAAGAAAAAAAAAAAAAAAAAGAGAGAGAGAGAGAAAGAGAAATGAGAGAGAGAGAGAAAGAGAGATTGTCTGTCACTATGAATTTGCAGACAGCATTTAGCTGGCATCTATTATCTGTTTTATTTATTAAGAGACCCAGAGCCCAGGGACCAATCAAGTTACAAGTTAAATGTAACCTAGGTCATTTCCACACTGGATTGTAAAGTCTAACTATCCACCTAACACTACTAAACCATGTCCACAGGTATCACATCCACACATTTCTTAACTACATCTAGGAGGTAACTGCACTTCCCTTGGCAACCAGTTCCAATGCCTGACCACCATTTTCTGTGAAAAAATTATTCCTGATGTCCAAACTGAACCTCCTCTGGCAAAACTTGGGGTATTTCTTTGTGTTCTACCATTTGTCATCTGAGTAAAGAGATTGACACCTGCCTCACGGCAACCTCCTTTCTGGTAAATCTGGAGAGCAGTAACGTTTCACCTCAGTCTTCTCCAGATTAAATAACCCCAGTTTCCTCAGCCATTCCTCCTACATGCTTTTTAGTCTCTTAATCAGCTTCTTTGCTTTCTCTAAATGTATTCCAGCAACTCAATATCCCTCTTCAGTCCAGAAGTGAACACAGAATTCAAGATGTTGTCTCATACCTACTGAATACAGAGGGACAATCCTTCCTTAATCCAGCTGGCTACACTATTTCTGGTGCAGGCCAGGATGCCACTGTCCTTCTTAGACACCTGAGCAAACTGATGGCTTATGTTCACCTGGTTGACAACCAGGACCCCTAGGTCCTCTTCTACCAGGCAACTTTCCAGCCACTCTTCCATCAGTTACTCTTCCGCATGCACACAAGTGCATGGGGTGGGTGTGACCCATGTGCAAAAATCTGCATTTAGCTTCATAAAGTTGTGTACATTTGTGTGTGACCCATTGATCTAACCTACCCATATTCCTCTGCAGAGCCTTCCTACCCTGAATTGGATCAACACACCCACCCAATGTGGTGTCATCTGCAAACTTACTGAGGGTGCACTCAGTCCCCTCATCAATATAACTAACAAAGATATTAAACAAAGCAGGACCCAGTGCTGAGCTCTGAGAAACACCTCTTGAGACCAACCGCCAACCAGATTTTAATCCGTTCAGAACAACCCTTTAGATCCAGAACAACCCTTTAGATCCAGCCAGGTTTTTTTGATCTAGCTAACAGTTTTGGGCTTTCTAAAAATTTCTGCATCAGCCTTGTTACCTATCTTTGATGGCTGATATTAAAAACACATATTAAAGTTAAAAAATAAATTAAAAAAGAAAGAAAAGCTAATGCATAAGCAAATAAATAAATAAAACAGGTAATGCAAGTAGGCCGGGTTAAACAGTAGGATGACTTGCACGCAGAAGGATAGGATTTATCTGTCTATCATTTGCTTATCAGCTAACTCCAGTATTACAGTATTATTCAACTGCATTCTGAAATCTGTAAAGGTCAAAGGAAAGCAATAAAAATACAGCAAAAGTCAACCAGCATCCACACCAAAGATTTCTGACTAAGCTGTCAGGCACAGCAGATGCTTTTCACAGCCTTTTTATTTCTCTGCTATACACACACACACACACACAAAAAAAAAAAAAAGAGAAGATTCAATTGGCACTGTTGAAGCCAAGAACAATAAGATTCAGGAGAGGCTCCCCATGTTTAGCATGCTGTTCTGTATCTATAAAACACTCCGAAACGATAGGTGTTTCCATTGATTTCGTAGAAGAGAAAGTAGAAACTTTGAAAGGAAATTGCTTCTCCCATTCCTTTTTCTCCCACCCGTATTGAAACAATATGTAAAAAGTTGAGCTGATGTTGCTGTTTCACACAAGACACAGGTGCAGCAGCTTGTACTGGAAAAATATAAAGAAAATGTGTGTAAGTTTACGTTAAGGAAAACAATGAAAACAGCCAACCAAAAAAAAAAAAAAAAAAAAAAAAAAAAAAAAGCTTTAATAACAAACAATGAAAAATAAATAAAGAATTAATTCTCTCATCTCTGCTTTAGTGGATACACAGAAGGTGTATCAAGTACTGCGAATTACCATCTGCAATGTTAAAAGGCACTTTTTTAGATCTACCCTTTAAAAATAAACCATTCAGAAATAGAATACTATTTAACAACATAATAAACAACATAATAATTCTAGAACTAGAACTAGAACTTTCCATAAGCAAATGTTAAGAAGAAATATCTGAAGTGGCAATTAGCCAATAAACTGCATTAATTTTCTACTTTTCTGCACATAAGATCATATCATGATATTTAAGTACCACATATAAAAATATGTTGTTACAAAAATCATTCAACCTCAATTATGTCTCATTGGATATTATGCTTCATCAATCCTCTTACACCATTTATTATTACTCTATAGCTCAAGATAAAAAAAGAGGCATACAGCATCCTGACTGAATTCTTGTGCATTTGAAGCTATGTGCGTGCAATAATTCCCATCAAGAGCCACCTGTATGCTTCTTCATTGCCATGGACGTTGGGGGAGTTAACAAGGACTTCCCCTACCACAGGTGTTTTGCTAGCATTTCTCTGAAAAGAAAGTCTTTTTTTTTTTAATATAGCTAATTACTTACTATTTTTGGACCTGTTTATAGTTTTCACTCTGCATCTGTTTCCTGCATTTATTTCACTGTAACCCATTAATTTCCTATATTGTGTCAAAATTGCTTCATTTGTTATGTGGTCAATGCATTACATGATAACCCTGGTGATTAAATTGTTATTTCATTTCTTTGTGGTGGATTTTTTAAGTTCTTGTAGTTTCTCACTCATTTCTGGGATTCAGTCATTATTCCAAACACATTAATTCTCTCCCAGAGCTCACGGGGAGGCTAAATTGTGAGAAATGTATGCTGAGTTCATTTCTGGATAGTTGCTACTGTTTTACACCAGCAGAATCACAACATAAGAGTACATCTGTTATGATCACATTGTTTTTAGAGGCAAATCCAGCACTAATTAATGAGTGTTTACCCTCAAAAGGTTATTGGTAATACTCCCCTCCAATGGGATGTATCCCACTTATTTTCTATTGCAGGAGAAAAGGGAGACATTCTCCATTAACACAATCAAATATTTGCCAAATACAATAATCAAGATACCTTTCTCCAAGCCTTGTAGGGCAAGATGCCAGTTTTGCACTTATCTCATTTTGCTATATAAGCAGAGGAACATTAAGTTTAAAACTAGATTATACACTTCAAACACAGTTACAACTTAATTTTAAAGAAGTAAGCTACAGTGCAAATTAGCATCTCCACAAAACAGGAAAAAGGACAAAGCTCCTCTTCCTTCCAGCACAGACATGATGCCTCTCAAACTTTCATCTGTCCTGACAGTCTACATCCATCCAAATATGAAAGGCCCCTGAATTACACATGCAGGCACAGAGCTTACGAATCTAACTGCCTTACAACTATATCCTGCTCAGTGATGACTGCATTGAATGTAAGAGGCATTACGGTGTCATTCAAAGACATTGAAAAATGATGAAATAAGAGCCACTGTAGGAGAAAGATTTTCCATATCTCACCTCAATTCTGCAGGTTATTTTTTCTCTTTACTTGTTGCTACCTGATGCCAGTGCACAGTTACATACAATCATGGGTGACAAAAGATTTCTCTTCTTCATATCTAGCCCTGAAAAGCTATAGAAATAGATTGGCAGAAAGTTACAGGAGCATATACTCTTAAACATTTCTTGCATCCTCTGGACAGGATCACTTATTTTTGTAATTAAGACAAAAGAATAGAAGATGGAACCCTGTTCACTGTTTTGTTACACTGAAAGACTAAACAAAAGGATAAAGAGATTTAATGATCTAAAAGCTAGACAGTGACTGTGAGAGATGTTTTCTTAACCACATTTCTTTTTCTGCCTTCAGTAACATTTCTTCCAAATTCATAGCTTTGAGTGTCATGGCTGGAGTTCAGTCTGACAGAAATCTTTGTTACTGCAACCCTCCCACGCTGAACTACTTCAATTTAGGGGGTGGAATGAGTGTAGAAAGCTGTCTCTTCTCACTCAGACACCTGTCTACATGGTGGCTAAATATTTCTACATCAAAAGCAGCTATAGTGTTCAACACACTGCTAAATGCTGTTTCTAAAGGGGAATGCCATCCCCTTCAGAGCTCCTGGAACCAGTGCAGCCTTCTTGTGGTGCAGGACTAAACTGCTCTTTCACATCTCAGGTGTTTGCCTTCTCTAGCAGATATATCGCAACCTCCATATGTTGGCCAAAGCAGATGATTTTTTACTAGAGAGCCTTGGGTGCAATGCTGCTACTCCCTGTTTCATAAAACAGAAATTGCAATTTACCATATTCAGTAACAAAATTTTAACTCAGCACCCTTTGGCAATGAGCTCTGCCATGGGATTCGACTTAGTCTGAAAAGCTAATTCGGGAGCTAGTGACTTTTTTTTTTCAACTCTACCTCCTCAGACACAAATCAGATTAACATGCACCTGTCATCTGTCTTTGAGGCAGGTCATCAGCCAGATTCGCTTTCCAGAAAGTTTTATAATATCTTGGCAGAACCATTCATAAAGCAAGCCCTTGCACTGGAGACTCATTCATTAACAATAATTATGCAAACCCGTGTGCCACGTAAGAGACTGAGATTATCAGGTGGATAGCCTGTAATGCAGGAGAGAGTTTGTTAATTTCTGAAAACTGATTAGAATTATGCTTCTGGCTTAGAAAGCACAGTAGATTTACCGAGTTGTCCTTGCCTTAATTATTATTTTCCTTGTTTTCTTAACTCAAATAATCAAATTAGGCCTATGGAAGATTTTCGAAGGAGCAGATTTCTCTACCTTTCTGTAAATAATTCCAGCACATGCTATTATTCAGTTTCCCTTTTTTTAATTTCTTGTGCCCAATTGAATTGTATGATACTATCCACTGTATGTAAGAACTAATCCAGCCAGATTCCTGAGACAGACACACACTCCAGCTTTTTCTTTTTAATATGCAGCAGTTTCATAAATAATTAGGTGTGTAAGCAGAGTCTTTATTCTGCTGGGTTTACATTGAAGGTTTTTGACAGGGGTTGGGAGGGGATGAGGGGCTGCAAGCAGCGTTGCCCTCTATAAGCAGACCCCAGCAGTGCCCCGTATCAGGTCAGAGCAGCTCCACCTGCTGCAGAAGGGACCCATTGAGTAAGGGGAAACTGCTGCACAACAGCAGCTGGGAGAGAGGGGTGAGCCATGTGGATAGCAGCACAACCACATGGGTATGCCTTATCTGGATGAGGTAGTCATTACTATTAACTGGAACAGGTTGCCCAAGGAGGCTGTGGATGCCCCATCCCTGTAGGCATCCAAGGCCAGGCTGGATGTGGCTCTGGGCAGCCTGGTCTGCTGGTTGGTGACTGTGCACATAGCAGGGAGGTTGAAACCAGATGAGCATTGTGGTCACCTGATTTGCTGCAAACTGAATTTGGTATTCTAGACTGGATTATTTTAGAAAAAGCTCTCTGGGTTCAGAACCTAACATTTACTATCTGTTCAAAAATATCAGCTTAGAGAAGTTACAGTGAAAGTATGATTTCTGAAGACAACAGGAAACGTAAATAAGCTACAAAGATCACTTCTAAGAAATGGTCAAAGAAGTAGCACAATGAATGCAGTGGTGACAGCTTGCGCAGGATGATTGCTTCTCAATAATCAGTGCCGCAGATTCTTCTGCTCCACCATGAAAGCTTTTGTTCAAGAACTCACTTTTGCCAGGTGACTTTTGTCTTTTTACAGCATTAAGATTTTGTTCATGTTCTTGTTTCAGAAGAAGTGCTTGCTCAGCTGACTTGGCTGCACAAAAAAAAATTTTTTCAGTCCTCCCAGGACATTAAGGCTTACATTATCTATTTTAAAAACAGGATTCATTTTAATTCAGTGTTGCATTGAAGGGATACATGTAATGCCGTATTTTTGACAAACCTTATTTAAAAGCCTGAGTTTCATTTTACATGCTTTTGTTGAATGTAATCTCATTGTTCAGAAAGACTGTGTCAACACAAAGACAAGAAAAAGCTTTTTCCATCTGGTATAACAACAGAGCACAATAACTTGTACAAATGTTTACAATTAGGTGCTTACAGGCTATTAGCACATCACTTCTAATTTCTCTCCTTGTGGATAGAATAGATAGAAAATCTCAACAAAACGGATTTAAAAAAAAAAAATAATGATGGGGCTTAACATATGTTCAGAAAACAAGGAAAGTGAGCACCTGCTATCTCATCCTTTTCTCTCATGTATCTGGCTCTGTATTCAGAGTAGGTGTTTGATATGGAGGTATATGTCAGTAGATTACAGTTGGGAATTGTTGACCTCCAGGAATCCTCCCTTCCAAAGACCCTGAAAGATAATGCATAGACAAATTACATATGTAGATATATATATATATCTATTCTAATGACCATAGATTACTTAGAAGCTTAGTTCCAGTTGATTTTTCGAGGAGACTAAGGGGCATTTAAAACAGTCCATAGAATCCAATGTTATACAAACGCTTCTGGAAAAGTTGCTCGAGATTTCCATTAAAAGCACATTTTTAGTGAAGAATATATGACATAGTAGAAATTACTGTCAAGTTTTATTTAGGCTCCTTGCACTCACATTTCAAAAGCTTTGAAGAATTCAAATGAAAAATGAAACAAGGAGACAGTTTTGGGGACAGTGAAGGTGAAAAACAAGTAATGGTGCTACTAACTGTTTCCACTATTACAGATGACTAGCTGCTTGCTAAAAGTGTTACTGCAGAAATGATCAACGGTGGCTGTGCAATTATTGTTAAGTTTATGTCATTGTAACACTGTGGTGCCTCTGATTTTTATAAACATAGTCATTTTCCTATGGCTTTATCAAAATATCCCAGTAAGCACATATTGAAAAACAAACCAAATTTTGATGATTATTGCCTTTTATTTCTTCAAGCAGTTGAATTAATATCTCATACAAGGAGTCCCATACACCCATGCTATTTCTTCCCTCCATAAAATCAAAAAGAAAATAGGTTTTTTTGTTTTTGTTTTGTTTTTAGAAGAAATCTGAAAATAACTGTCACCTAAGGTTATCTCAGCAGGTCTGATTTATGATGCTGTTTTCAAGTCCTGGGCTGTACCCTGAAAACTATGTTCATTCCTCTTTGGATATCATACCCAGACTGCCTGTGTGATTGTGTTTGATGAACTCAAATGCTGTAAAGTCACATCTGGAGAAATTCAGCACCATAAAAAGTGATTCTAAACAACTCAGTACTGTGCAGATTTCATGCCTAGACCCTCAGCAGAACGTTAGTTATAGCATTCAACACACATCAAACTAAGATAAAAACACAGATCCAGGAGAAAAAAAAAGTGAATGTTGAAAAAGTAAAGAGGAGATAGCAAAGAGAAAGAAAGAAATACAGCTGAGAGAAAAAGAAAAGAAAACAAAACAAAACAAAAAATTGTCTGGGAAAATTCATTCAATACTCCATTGTGTAGATCTTCCAAAATGTACCTCTTATGGCTCTGAAGTGCTTTTAAAAGGGTATCATGAATTTGGTTTTCCATGGATAGGAGTCTTCAATTCTTCTTCACCAACAATAGTCATACAACACTCTGCTACAGTGAATTTCCCATCAACCCCTAAAGCACATAGTGTAGACAAGAGAGTCCTCAAATCTTACTCTTGTTTTCTGAATATTGAACATCTTTTTAGTTACAAGAAATGTTGCTGGTTTTCCCACTTTATTTGCCTCAGATCTCAATAGTCTCACTGTCACTTTTCCATTTTTAACTGAATATTTCCATCATATTATCTCCTTTTATTTTTAAATTTACCTTAAATATCAGATAAATAAGTTTTACAATTAAACTGTTGTTTTTTTTCTTCTGTAGACAAAGTTTATATAATATTCATAATACATTACCTATTGCTCATGTGTAACTCAGAACTGTAATTAAATTATTTTCCCAAATTAACTTTGATTATGTAGTAGCTAGAGTTCAAATTCTAATGCAGTGTTAGATTAGTGGAACATCTCCTATGGGGATAGTTGTAAGAGAGGTAACAAAACTCATTTGCAGTATTTATAAATGTCATGAGGATAGGCATGCTCAGCTGGAGGCTCCAGGCAGCAGCCTAGGCACTTGATTCCTTGTTCATGGCTCTAGAAAATGAAGAGAGAATAAAAAAATATCCAGGAGAGCAAGCAGCATGAAAATATGTCCTTTCTGTATGAAATAAAGAAAAAGCCACCTGTTGGGGCTTTTTTGCACAAGTAAAAATCCTAGATTTCTGGTGAGCACCGAGGTATTTTCATAACCAGTGCATCTGAAAGAGTTCTCCCCCCTTTCTTCACCGTTACTTAAATGGAAGGAGGCTGCACAGTTCAAGAGATGTCAGGAGTGTCACAAGAAAATACTAAGTAAAAGAATAAATACTTAATGCATGACTGGGAAAGAGCCAAGACACAGGATCATGACCAACTGACACAACAAAAGAGGTGTGCACCCAAGTGGTGTACATAGTAATTGCTGGAGTGAATGCAAGCATGCCATTGAACGAAGGTGAAAAACAGAAGAGGGATAGCAATCCTTACAAATTCTGCTGGGACAAACACCACTACGGATTTTGAAAGCCCCACAGATACAACTGCACAGTTGCCCCTTAGTGGTCATTGAGTATTTTCAACCACTGTCTCACTCCAATTTGTAGGAGGGAGAGTGTGCCCAACGGCGAAATTAAGACACAGCAGGTCAAATGCTAGCCTGGCTAGTTTATTAAAAATCCTAGTTGCTTAGGGAGATGGGGAAGGGAAGGTGGGTGATAGAAAAGAAATGGGAAATAAAAGCAAGGAGTCTTAGTAGAAAGCAAGAGAGAGTCACCATCACGAGTCCAGTGTTTCTCATAGAGCAGATGTTGATCTTCAGAAGTCATCAGGGGTTGTTGTTCGGTTGACAATGACATCGACAGTACCAATTTATTTGTATGTCCAAAGTGGTCAAGTCAGCTCTCTTTGGAGTCACAGCTCAAAATCAAAGTGGTCAACACAGCTCTCTTTGGAGTGGCATTTTCTGGCTCTGGGATCTCAGTAGAAACTCCTTTGTTCCCTTCCTCTGGGCCTTGCCAGCAGATAAGACGGAGCAGAGAGGTGCCTGCCTGCATCCCGTTTTCACAGGATATGATGGTATCATTCCCCATATCTCCCATATCGAGCTGGAGTTATTTGGCAAGATCTTCCACCAGTAAACAGTCCTGAGCACTTTCTTCCAAAGGCAAACAGCTCCAAAGAAATGATTTCAACTGTAAAATTGTCCACAAAGTAATGTTGATTGCCACACAGCAATGCCCACCTCTCATCTCCTAGATAAGTCAGAGTCTTATCCCAAGAAATGCTTCAGAAAGCAAGCTTTGAGACAAAAACAAAGAAGAGTTCAGACAACCACATAGTGGGCAAAATCCAGTGAGGTAATAATGCTTTGGTAAGGGGAGTTCAGAGAGAGTTTGCATGGGAGAATACATCACAGATTACAGATCTGGGAGGTATGCAAAATGAGGTTTCAGGGCAAAAGGAGAGATACACTGCTTCATTTTTGAACAGTTAGAAGCTGGAAACACATTCTGCCAAATTTAAGTAGTAGCTCAAGCATATTTCAGAGGATAAGTGTAGAAAGATGTTTTCCTCTAAACTTGTTTTCTACACCGTGTAATTTCTATGCTCCAGCATCACTGCATTACATCACATTACAGGACTCTCACAATATATGATGTTATTAGTACAACTTCTGTGCTTTTCTTTCAGAGCAATAAATTTAAAGGTTTCATGTGTTCGTACTTCTATTTGCTCTTTTGATGAGGTGGATATTTTATCCACATTTGTGCACTACTGAAAGACTCCGAGGGTATGAGAATTAATTTGGCTGCTGCACTAAAGATGTAAATTACACAGTACTTTTAGACTAGCTGTTGAACACCCAGGACCTGCACTGGTAATGCTTTTCTAATCCATTCCAGATAATTCTCAATAAAAGTAATAATAATTTCAAAAGGGAATATTTTACTTGTGTGACTGTACTGAGTCTTTATGTATTGCCAGATGATTTTTGCATCTGGCCAAGTGCATTGTCTCCGTGGCACTATTCATTCCTCCAGGTAGGAGATGCACAGCTCTTTATTGAGTTGTGAATGTAAATTCACAGGAATACATATTAGCACATGGATCTATTATTGCAATCTGTGGAAATGCTCCCTTTCAGTTGCATAAAAGCAGAAATCTTATGATGCAGGCTTGCCTCCTGCCTTGCAGTATTTTATGCTCCTAGGTGCAAGGAAAACTTTCGACAGCTGTAAGTTGAGCAGTAGTACAAAATTCCCTTGGAAAGTACAAACCTGATATTTACACAACATGGCAGCCAGACTGCAGAGGATTTTTAAGATTACTACAGGATATGGGATGATAGAGACAAATATAGTTTTCTTAAGTTTAGGTCCAGAAGGTATTAAGAGCTCCACTGTGTCAGATCTTCTGTGTAATGCAGCACTATCAGTTCAGGTTT
Organism: Lagopus leucura; assembly: GCF_019238085.1. NCBI lineage: Eukaryota > Metazoa > Chordata > Aves > Galliformes > Phasianidae > Lagopus > Lagopus leucura. The sequence continues at coordinate 2,261,975 of NW_024962251.1, read as the reverse complement.
CAGTTGCACCTCTACATTTTAAGACACAGAACACTTATGAACACTACCTGAGTGACTTTCAGGTTCAGAAAAACTTCCAGGGTGTATAGATAAGTTGGTCTGAAAGTGACTCTCACTATGAGATCTGTACCCAGTGTTCAGAGAAGCAGAGATTGAAAGTACATTACTGGAAATGAGATAAGGATGCAAAATTTCATCCATTATGTTCGTCACCAACTACAGGAAGACTGTATCTTTGCAGAACATTTTGTGCTTACGAGTTGAATAACATAGCTCGGAAAGTCTGGTCTCAGCATTGTTTGCTTTTCAACAGCTAGCTGCCTAATTTTCTAACACCTAAAAGAAAGTATCGACAACATAGAAATAGGGTGTTAAAAGCAATAGGCAAAGTTTTGCTAAAAGACACAAATGCATTGGCACCTTTCTGTTCATGACGTCTTTTGAAAAACTGTGAAATGTTAGTTCAAGCTACTCAGAAACCATGCACAGGGATGCTGTATAATAAAACTCTCTTTTGTATCATCTATTACACTTCTTTGCTATTACTGAGAAAGATTCAGACATGTGGCCTCCTACGGCTATAGAAAAGTGATGAAATGCCTGTAGCTAAAAGCAGAGGACATTACCATTGTTTTGACCATCAAAGACAAAGAAGCATTATTTTGCAATATATTGCCTCGTGTGCACCATGCTAGACACAAAGAACTATCCTGTTTGTATAAACCTATCGTTACCTGTTTGGGAAAGAGCCAGTCTTCAAAGAAAATGAAAAAAATAATCAACTGCAAGAAGCATTCACTTATTTTCTCTGATATCTATTACTTCATTTTGCACCAATTCTAACAGACAAAAAATGCTGAGATAACAGCAAGCTGGGACGCTTTATTGCCTAGAGTGTCATAACAACACATGCAGAGTGGCAAACCTCAATTCCAATTTCTCACATGCATTTAGTTTCATTCCTTGATGCCACTTGTATGACAGGAATTTACTTTGCACTTAAAACAGGCAATTCATTGCTAAAGTTGCTTCACATGTTTGAAATCTCTGAGCTCATTGTCCGTGACAGCCCAACAGCATCAATAAGATGCATTTCTTTTTCTCCATGTTCATAACTTCTGTCTGGGAGTTCAAACTGAAGTGCAGGTTTCTTGTGTTTCCCACTGTAGGTGCCAAGTTCTTTCCTTTTGAACTTCTTATTATCATTGTTCTATGGCCATACTGTCTTAGCTTTTACAGAGTTTTGATGCCAAGCAGTTTTCATCCAAAGACATAAGGACGTTTCAGTGGTTGCACTGTTTTATATCTGTAAAAGGACTTGCAGCATCTTTTTCCAGTTTATGTAGTTCTAAACTTCTTGTTTGGTCTTTTTAGTTATCAGATCTCTGATCAGTGCCTCTTACAGCCAGGTGGAAAAACAGGCACATGTATTTAAAGAGAAGACAAGCCATTTAAAATTTAAGGCCAACTGAATTTGTGCATTTTCTACTATTGGTGGAACATACTGTACCTTTGTGACACAATCACAAATTGTGACACAATCCCTGTGATCTTTTGCACAAAGGAGCAAAACCAACATATCTTAGAGAAAATTATTATTGCAACAATTAAAGTATACTAAATGGCATGAGATTTTACTACACAGGTCTCTCTTGATGCATGCTTATGTGGGCTTTTTTTCAGACTAACAGAAAGATATGGACTGAGACTCCAAGCGTCTTTAGAATAAGGTTGACGAGAACTGATAACTACCTATATGTTATTAAGTTATTTCTTATATCTATTTGAGAAGCATGCTTGTACATTGTGAAATGCCTTCACGAGGATTTGCATGTACAGCTAAATGAAATTTAGTCCAGATTCCAAGTTTGCCATGTCATGTTTTCTCCATGACTGTTTGCCTGCATATGCATTATGGAAGCATCTACAACTATAAAATGTTACAATTCTTCTGTCACATTATAGAATGGATAAAAAAATAACCCCAGCCTCAGATCTTAGTCTGATCTCATATGCAAGTTAATATTCTTTTCCCCCGTGTCCTGTCTTCACAGCTTTACATTTTTATTTATTTAAAACTTAACTTTCAGAAAAAAAACCCATCTACAGTTAAAAAAAATAATTATTAAGTAGAAAAACACTTTTCTGTCTTGCAAGGTTGGTCAACTGGAAACCAGCAGCAACATGGTTGAAAGAGAGCTTATTGTGAAATATCACCATATCTTTCACATTTTGTCTAATGTTCTTCTAGAAAAGAATAAAAAAGATACAAAGCTCTGACTCATTTTGAGAATGTTGTATTTTTCCTTTTATGTTAAAATACATTGTTCACATAGCAATTTTCTATCCTTTCTGGGAAATGTGTGAAAGAAAAAACATTCTTTTTTTCAAGTGAGAAAATACATGAAATAAAATAAGGGTAGAAAAGTGAAGTCTGACATGAAATAGATGCATTCAAGAAGTTCTAATTTTGAGAGGTAGGGTAAGTAGCATCCCTTTACAAATCCTTAATTAAATTTAGAAAATAACTAAGACTAATTCTTTCCAAATCATCTTCCTTTTTTCACTGCTATGACAGAATTTGAAACGTGGGGAGAATAAGAAAACAACATTGGAGATGTGCCCTCAGAGACAGTATTTCAGACTTATTGTCCAGATTCTACCAATCCAATTAGATTATTTGAAGTGATAGCTCATAAATTTTTAATATATTGCTCTGTAAGTGAAGAAAAATACTTATCTCATTTTTCCAGCCCACTGGCTCAATTTTTGTTCTTTACAATCATTTGTTACAAAATTTTCATTTTTCCATTACTTTTTATTGTTAGTTCAGAAATAAAATCCTATTAACAGAGGATTTATGATGACAAGATAACTACAGTGAAGGAGCAGAGAGGATGTGAGTCTAATGACACACAAATAAAGTTTAATGAAATATTATGAAATGGAAATAACATAGCATCTGAATAAATCTCATTGGTAACTGCATACACTGTAAGAAGAGAAAATCCATAAGAAAAGAAGGCTGTAAATGTAAAGAGAAACAATGCATTGGTCAGAAAAACTATCCAATATGGTAGCCTCACTCAAAGTTACACTCAAAGGTGTGTAATAAGTGTACAATATCCGTGGTAATAAGTACAATATCCTTGGTTTTGAAGGCATAGCCACTGCCTGTACATTTATATCTTCTTCCTACCATCATTTGTTAAATCGTGTTAGCGGAAAAGATTTTTTACTCTTCAGAATTATTACTTCTAAGATACCTCTTCTTTCCATATAGAACTCTGACACTGCATAAGCAAATTAAACTTGATACAGCGATTGATTCATAGAAAATTCCATACAAGCTCTGCTAACTATGAATGTGTTGGAAGATTGAAAGTGGCAAATATTTCAGCCAGTTAATTTGTAGAAAATAAGCTGTTGACTCAATAATCAGTTCAACTATTCATTATACATTTTTCATGATGTATTGTGTAATCACATTTTTGTGGTCTTGTATATGCACATCTCCACTATGGAGACAATAAATTCGCTGTGGTTTTGAAAAAATAATATAATTCCTGGAGAAAAAAAAAATTATATTCCAATCTCTCAATTCACTGGGAAAAGACAAAAGACTTTACCAAAGGCAGAGGCGTAATTATCATTCCCTGCCAATTTTTATAAAATATTACTTGTTTCACAGGGTTTCCCTTTCCTAAGGGAAACTGTATATCTACTTACAACAGATACATAACATATCTATTAACAAATACGACAACACCAATCTATTTATTCTGTTTGTTGGACTATGCTTGCTTAAGTATTGTGACAGTACTGTCAATTACTATTGCAGATGAATGTTGGCTAAGAAGTATGTATTGTACTGGTAATCTTGTCATGTTCTCTAGTGGAAGAGAACTTTAAATATTTATACCATTAAAAAAAATAACATAAAAAACTGAGAATGACAAAACTCATAAGTTTGGAAACAATCTCTTTTAGATTTTCCTAGTTTTTTGCAGATACTGTAGTATTTTTAAACACAGTGAAAGTGTCTTACATTAGGAAAGTTGCTCATTTTTCTTCCCATTCTACCTGTTTTGATGATTTTGTAGTTCTTTTTGTTCTGACAATGCCTCCCAGCCTGACTTGCAAATTTTTTATTTAATAATATTTTTGTGCCGGAGAAGGCTTTTATTTCTTCATTCTGTGCTTTGCAGTCAAAAAAAAAAATCCTAATACGGAAATAAATTGCGCTGGGATAAAACCATGAACATTCCCTTAAATTTACCCTATCTTACTGAAAAAGAAGGAAACAAAAACAGATAAATCCAATATACTGGAAAAACATGAGCACAGGCTAACATCTTTCTAGTCAGTATCTAAGTGCATAAGAGCAACGGAATTAGTAGCACCTATTTTATTGTCCTGAAAGCTTTTTGTACCCAGAAAGTGTTCTGGAATAGGAAAAGTTAATATCTATAAAAATAAGGCACCCAATTGGAAGAATATCCACAGAGATTAAAAAACAAAAAAGACTCCTTAGCACAAATAGTGGAAATTTCCCTCCTCTGAGGAAGTAGTACGTAGAACCAAACTTTGAAACTCTAGGCTACAAGTGCATATGAGTGCCAAAAATAGATACATTCAAAAACAGTTTGCAGAATTTGCAACTTATTCCACTGTTGTAAGGCACAGAGTTGGTTTATTCCCTAAGATTATAAGGAACTTGCTAGAAAATGAGGTTATTTCCACCACTTCATCAACAAGAATATCTTACCAATCCTTCCCTTTGTAACTCATATTCTAGAATATTTCCCCCAGTACTTTTTTTTATTTCCAGTTTGTTCATACTGAAAATCTCTTGATTTTCCTTTTTCAACTTTGGTGGGACCAATTGAAAAAGTTTCTGTGAAAAATACTTAATAAAACAATGCCTTGATTTTATTTTCCTATTTCTCACTTCTTTTTCTTTTAAATTGGTGAGAAAATTATATCCATCTCTACGATCCTTTATGAAATCTTGAAGAAAGATAATTGTTCAACAAGAGATATTTTTTAAGTGCTTTCCTCATCAGCAGTCGTATGTTTTTAAGTCAGCTTATGAAAACTTTGTCTAAACTTCTGTTTGTGAGTCTCAGTTGCCCATGAAAAGGTCCACTCCGAAGAGTGTCTGAGTGTAAAATCATGTTTACAGAGACTACTCACTTGAAGTATTCACCAAATCCCTTGAGCATCATCAGTCCACATACACAGTGAGTTAATCCTCTCTGGTAGGCCACCAGACCACAAAGCCATCCTTACAGTCACAGAGCACCACTCATTTTCTGTTAAAATAAATGCTTCTCCTTAAGCTGAAGGACCTGCCACATGTAGCAAAAAGAAAATAGATAAAATAAGTTGAAATTCTTCCATAGCTATAGACTTAAAGATTTGGTTTCTGCATTTTCCCTTGGAAGCCAAAATTCATTCTTTGAAATGAAGATCTGGGAAATCTGGTTCCTTTTTGAATCAACTAGTTTCTGCTAAAATCTGTAATTACGTTTCATTAAGAGAGTTGGTGTGAGACAAAAAAGAGAGAAAGAGAGGAACTGGTCCTTATCCTAACACACCAAACACAATGGGAAAAAAAATACCCACTTGTACATGTCCATACCAATTTCAAGGAAGGAGAAGGTTATTTTTAGATGCAGGCCATAATCATCTTATGATATAACTAAAGGTATTGTTTCAGTAGGTAATAATAAGAGAATGCATTCTTTTACTGTGTACCAAGAACCTATATGAGAAAGGATTGCACATGTACTGTTTTCTTATTTCACAGGAACCTCTCTTACTTCTGCTCTTCTCTTGTTCCATTATTTTCACTGTTGCCTTTTCCCTTGCAGATGTACATCAGTGTGTGTGCACTACTTACAACTGAAGAACATGTATTGTCTCTTGTATGACATTTAACAACTCAGAATCCTCAGTATGCTCCCATTATATATGTGGGATGTACATTATTCAAATATAACAACTGTCAATTGATCTACTGATGGAGCACAACAACAATGGGTTCCACAAGTCCTTTATATTGCATCTGAACACACACTTGGCAAAAAAAAAAAAAAAAAAAAAAAAAAAAATGCAGCACATTTCAGCATATTTCTAATACACAAAACAATACACATCTTCCAGAATTAAGGAACCATGGGCCTGTCTGAAAATGTGCTTTAGAGCCCGGTGCCCCTTGAAAAGATGCAAGAGACAATAAGTACTATGACTCAGATGCAGGATTTACTGAAATGCAACCAGGTTAAATCAGATTAGTAGGAAGAAATAATGATAATGAGGTTAAGTTACTGGCTTCTGATTTGTGTAGATTTGTGTTCTTCATTTCCTGTTTTAAGGACACTACTAAGCATTTCAGCTAGAAACATTTCATTCGCACAGCCTGCAACATGGATTTTATTTTAATGTATCTGTTCTCAAAATCATTCCCTTTATGAGACAGAATATATCCTGAACTTCTACCAGTAAATTATATTAGAATGTTGTTTTTTTTTATTATACACGATAACCATGGCTTACAGTAGAGAAAGTGAAGACTGACTCTGTTAAATTTTAAGGCATATCCACTTCCTAAAGCACACATTCTGCTAGGAAATCATTCTTTCCAAAGGCAAGACTTTAGGGCTTCATGCTGAGGTCATTCAAAGATCAGAAATTACATACAGCTTTCTTCATTTCAAGCTCCTTGTACAGTGGTTACAAGGCCAATATGTCCACTTGCTATTTGTGTTGAAGCAGCATCTGGATAACCCAGAAATCATTAACAAGTTCTGAACCTCTGGTACTGAGAGGTCATAGCTGTTATGTCTTTTTTTCTCCTGCTGAATCAAATTGTGACAGAGGGTACAGAAACATAGAGGGGATGAGGTTTTGTTTTGTTGTTGTTTTTCCTGTTTTGACAGTGGCTTTACACTGAGTTCAATCACCGTAAACCCCAGGAAAGGACAAAAAACACTTTACCTTACATCTCTATAGTTTGCCTGCAAGACAATTTAGAACTGACGGTACTTAGACGCACTTTAGCAGGTATTTGACATTGCCATGGGTGTGCATCCAGGAAAGATCCAGGCTGGGGACCCACATCCTGCTTGCTACATCACATGCATATCCCAGGACTGAGTCAGTCTTCATATCTCTACAGCAGTGTTTGGGGCCTCCTGCAGCATTTTGGGGCTCCGTGGCACCCCTGATACAGCAGAACCTCTTCCCAGTGCACCGTCTCTCCCTACTCTCCTATCTCCTTGCATTTCAACACCCTACTCTTGCCCAACCTCACCACCTCCTCTCTCAACACATCTTATATCTAACCAGTGATAAGTCAGATTTCTAGCTGCAATGTTTTAATTTGTTTTTAATAAAAAGGTTGCTGTTTGCTAGCAATAAAAATTAGTAACATTTTCCCCCAACAGCTCTCAGTTACAACGTGAGTCATCTTCAGCACTGCACTAAAGATAGTCAAGGCTTTTCCCCTCCTGTCTCACAGTCTTCAGTTGCAGTACATTAACACACACTGTCACACACACTTATCTGGCAATTAAATGAATATGTTAGCACCACTGTCTTCTTTTCTCATTAGAGCTGATGCATGTAGTATAGTAGATGCACTGCCTTGACCACTCCATTAATAAAGGGAAAAAATCATTCCTCTTTAGAGATTTAGAAATTAAGGTTTCTAATCAGCACTTCCCTTATGTAATTTCATCATCTGAAGAACACAAAACTAATTGAGCACCAGTAAAATAGCCACAGCTGCAAGTTCTGCCCATTTCTAAGAAAAGGTCTCAAAACTAGCACAGCAGTTTCTCTTTGCCATTCTTTTGAAATGACTGCATGGCTAAAAGCATGTTCCTGCTGTACAGTCTGAAGAACATATGGGTAGACTGTCACACTTTGAGGAGTTTAATCAGCCCTAGCAAAGGACTGATGCTTGAAGATCAGCCCACATCCAATATAGCACACAAAGTTCAGTGCTTTATACAAGATTGCGCTTAACCAGACAAAAGTGCAGTATGTGTATGTAGGTCACCATGCTTGTTTTGGTGTCTTTTTAAGTCATCACTCCTTGTCTGTCTCCAGAGTGAACGCAGCTGTGACATCTCAAAGAACACCATTAGATAATTCTATAGAAGGTGTGAATTCTTGTTTTGTAGTAATTTAAGACAGAGTTCCAAAATCTGATATGAATAAACCGCATTTGACTGGGTCACTGGGTGCAGAGAAGGGGAGATTATGAACAGTTAAGAACTATATTTTAGTAGAGATTTTTTCATGTAATACTGATAAATACAATGTGTAAAATGCTTACAATAGTACGTTTATAATTATCACCAATCATCTGGTTGTTTTATCACTTAGGTGGTAGTCAATGGTTACGAGCAATTTTTTCACTGAATCACAGGCAACAAGATTCTCATTACCAAAAACTGAGCAAATCAAAGCTTGTGATCCTGATTAACATCTTTTTTTTTCTGGCAAATCTTAATTAATGGCCACTTTAACCCCGCTTTATGGGCTCTAATTGATCAGTGAAGGGCATTCTCACTTCACTGTCAATGAAAATAATAGAGATGCAGCCAGCTTGTTCTAAAGAAGAGTTACAAACGGTGCTTTAACATAAAGAATAATTTATTAACTCCTCTATAAGGACTAGTTAAGCAGATACCTTACAGTAAAGCTGTTTTTATTTTGAAAACTCTCACAAATATAGATTAATCTGGGGACTCTTTCAAACTACTGAAAAAGACAAAAAAATTACAAGACAAAACTATAACCAATTTGTAAATACATCTAACTCTGAAAATCAGAAAGTAAGCTAGAAATGACCTATCTCAGAAAGATATAGGAATAGTGCAGTCATGCTTGAATTTAAATCAAATGGATGAAAGTACAAGAGTTACAAGTGGCCAAAGGTATCAAAAGTGGCCAAGGACAAAAATAGTCTACATCATTACAGAACCAGGAAGTAGTTAAACAAAGAAAGGTATAGAGTATGGAGAAAGAGCAAATAAACACTGAAAGAAAACAATCTGAAGTATTAAAAGCCTTGTTTAAAAACACAACTAAGCTTTAAAAACACAACTAATTACAAAATTGATTTTGACACAGAGATAAAAGTACAAGCAAGGGTCTTCAGCAACATCTAATTAAGTTAAAAAAACAAGTCAAAAAACAAGTCAATTAATTATCATACTATAAAGACACAACATTTATTGAAAATAGTGGATTTAGCTGACAACAGACTAATATAAATATATGGAAATTAGGCAGCAACTAAATTACTGTTACTGTAGTCTGGGTTGACAATGGTCATAAATAAAGTCAAAGTCCTAATTACATCATGTAGATCTGAGAAAAAAAAAAAAAAAAAAGTTTTGTAACCACTTTGAGCCTCTAAGTATAGCTGTAATAGAAGTAGTTTTTATACATATATTTATGGAAGCACATCCAAGTGGCATCCAATGGGAATTCTCCTGATGTATTAAATCATTCTGTTTATGATTTTAGCGATGTAATACTTTAAAAAAATGTACGATCTGGGGAAGTCTGATGAGTTTCAGAACAGACAACACCAAAAAAATTTCATATGCAAAGTGGAAAGTCCCAGATGGAAAAAGGAAATCTCAAATCCATAAATTATGAAAGAGAAAAAAAAAAAAAAAAAGGTAAATAATAATGCTGGGGAAAGAAAAAGAAAATAATAAAAAGTTTATATTGACATGACAATGGACCCTAATGATTTTGCTGCAAGAAGAGTAAATTTCAGTCAGGAAAATACAGTAACCAGCATTATCTGGAAGGCATGGAATATAGCACTGTACACAGCATAGGGAATGCACTGGACAGAGTGCCATCTAAAATTTTGGCTCCTTGCTTAAAAGCTGGAGAGAATTCAGACATAATAGACAATATGGCACTTGAACTGTAGAAAAATGTTGAGAAATCAACTTTGTTTCATCAACAAAGTGGAAATATGCTGTGGGAAAAGGTAATACGTTACAATTCCTGCTGAAATGAAGGGATTAGAAATCAATTGTTCAAGCTTCAAGTAAGTAATGATCAGCTCAAACTGTAACAAAAATTTAGGTGAGGAAGACAAAGAAATAAAAAATAAAATAAAAAACTAACAACATGTATCTGGCCAGAACTTCAACTAGCCTAGTCATCTGTTTCCAGTGTTGAGTATTGAGTCACCAGTGGGTCTCCCCAGGACTCCATTCTATGAACAGTTCTCTTCAGTGCTTTTATAAACAATCTAGATGCAGAACTCAAATGTGCATTAAGTTTGCAGAAGATTCTAAATTAAGAGAAGCTGTTGATTCCCTCAAGGGCAGAGACACATTGCAGCAAGATCTTGATAAATTGGAGGGCTAGGCAATCATGAGCTGCGTGAAGTTTAACAAGAGCAGGTGATGTATCCCTCACCTGGGAGGGAGCAACTCTGGATATGTACAGACAGGAGGCTAGAGAGCAGCCCTACAGAAAGGGATCCGTGGGTTCTGCATGACAGCAAGTTGAAGGTGAATCATAAGTGTGCCCTGGCAGCCAAAAGGGCCAACCGCACCCTAGAGTGCATCAGACCCATGGGATGAGGGAAAGGCTGTGCCTCAGAGGGCAGTGGGTATGAAAGAGTTCCCCAGGGCACTGGGGATGGATCTGAGCTCCATAGATGAAGAAGCATTTGGGAAATGCCCTCAGGCACGTGGCTTGGATTTTTTGTCCTGGGTGAAGCCAGAAGTTACACGCAATGATCCTTGTACTTCCTTCAAACTCAGCATGTTCGATGTTTCTATGACTATACGCTGTGCAAAAAATGCAAGGGCAGTTCCAGAATTACCCTGCTCCTCTATGGATGCCCAGATTTCATTAAAAATCTAGAGATGGAATATTCTGCTTTGAGCACTACCTTAGCAATGTACATCTGCATTTGTAATGATAAAGATAAGAAAATATAACCTGCCTTTTGCAAGGTAACCATGACCTCCAGACAATGCAGGCTCGTAAAATGAAAATGAAGGATTAAAATCCTCTTTCTTTGTGTCTACTTTACCTATATATTATAATATCACCCAATATATAAAAAATAAAATACATTTTAAGATCCTAATAGATTTAAATTTGACAAATGCTTTAGCAGGAGCACTTGCATCACTTCTTTCTGAGACTAATTGAGAAAAAAACTTTACACAGATAGCCCAACAAGTGGAATACATTTATGGCAGTGGCAGCGCTATAGAAGAGAAGGAACAAAAACAGAATGAATCACAAACAATTACCATTTGGACTGCAAACGCTTATATAAGAAACGTTTCAATTATTAAACTTCTATTTTCTCCCATACTCTGCTCCCTCCCCTCAAAGCCATAAATTCCGTTGTAATAAGATAACGCATAAAAGTAATTTCCTGATACAAAATGTTTATTAATACCATAATTCTTTCTGAGGCCATTAAACTTGATATTCTCTCTGTGCAATTAAGAAACAGCTTCTTATTTATGTAATACACTCATATAATTTTCTGCTTAGCCCAGCTAAGGGAAAATGTTACTCAAGAAAATTCAAGCATGACTGCTCGGACTGGCACAAACAATATAATGTCTTTCGTCTGTATTTGTTACTGTACAAAGTGTTTCACTTGAAAGCAGAGACTGCCAGTTCTACATTACTGTACAAGATTCATTAATGTAACAAACTGTGTGTGTTGGAAGAATAACAATAGTAAAACAGAAAGGTAATCTCAGATATCTCCAAGAAAGAACAGGAGCTCCACCTCCCAAGTACATCAATTAAAAGTAAGTTTCATAGACTCAGTGGACTGTAAATAAAATCTGCTCAAGTTTCTGGGCCTTTAGAATACATGCTTTAGTGAGTTATATAGATGAATAAATATCAAAGTAAGCTCCGAGCTAGCTAAGCATCAGGCTTTCAGATTTTTTACTCGGGCATTTCTAAAGAAATTATTTGAGGGATTTCTGTATAAATCAAAAGAATTTGGAGAAGAAAAGGAAAGAATTGAGCCATTTATCTTGCAAAGGACATTTGCTCAACTGGAGGTACGCTATGGGGAAAGCAGTGAGAAAAAAAGCACCATCATCAAACCTTTTCATGAGTAGTTTAGAAGAGGCTACAATTACCTGTTCCTCTGATGTCATGAACATCCCAGTGAGAGTGGGGAGTCCTGGCCTGTACTTGCTTAAAATCCCTGGCAAGGGTTAGGTTTCGTTAGGTTTCAGACCGGTCTGAGGATTAAATTAAACACTTCACAAGCAAAACTCCCAGGGATTTCCTACTTTTGCTCAGAGAACAACTAAAAAAACAAGGCAGTCTCCCAGTAGTTGTGGCAAAATGAAGAGTTCAAAGGAATAACAGAAGGGACTACTCATAACATTCCTTCATTCTGTTCTGCTGAAGATGTTACAAGGCATCAGTTTCATGGCTTTCCAAAGGTAATTCCGTAACCAAGCATAGAAGACTGCACTCAGCAACACAAACCATCTTTACAGAAAAAACAAACAAACAAACAAACAAACAAAAAACCCACAAAAGAATAGAAGATACAATGATGCAGATCAGAAATGACTGAAGTTTTCAAAAACATTTACGTTAGAGAAGCAATTAATTCTCATTGTCTTCTGAAACATATTTCACGTAACTTCCTCTCTACTCTTAAAGACATGACCCTAGTATATATGCTTGGCTGGATTTTGGTTCAGTCATTATTATGTTACCTCAAATGAGGTAACCACTAATACCCTACCACACAGACATCAGTATATTTTGTGTTTACAACTTCTTTCAAGGACAGCTTTCTGTCAAGTTAATAACAATAGAAAAGATAAAAATCCAAGCTTATGAAAATATCTCTGTAGATTAGAATCTCATTTGGATTTGATAAAGAATGGCATATAGAGTTTGCTTAAGTAGTGAGGCTTGCAGGCTTTCTGAGACTCCTCATTAAAAAATAAGTAGCTGTTGGACAAAAAAAAAAAAGAACATGTACAACACTGAGAACTTAATTAGATTCCAACTTTGAGTTAATATTTCATGATTAGGGTTTGATCCCATTTCACAGGGAGATATATTAACCAAGCGTATCACACCCAGGATAAGAAGATTAACTTATTCACCGAAAGATGGTAATGCTTAAGAGGAGATTGAGAAGCTGGGGGATACTCAAGCTCTATAAAAGCACTTGAGAGGATTAAAAACTGAGCCCAGTTAGAGAACTTGTAAAATAACCCCTTAAGAATGTGGTAGTAATATAGACAAGGGATTTTGAATTTAAGTTCAAATAAGATTTAGGTTGTTGTTATGCTGCTATTTGCAGCATGAGTAGATCCTGCACTACTGAGCCAAGATCATTCAATGTGCAGCATGTCCCTTGTCTTTCCACAAAACAAACGTGTATTGTCTCTGCTAGGACATCAGCAGTGTGGTGTCATATTTGTTTGGTAGCTAGATAATTCAGACACACCATAAGTCATCATCAGAACCATCAAAAACTCTGCCTTGCTGGGTATCCAATAAGGCCCTTCTGTTGTCTTCTTCCATTTAAAGTTATTTCTTGTACTCAGCTTTCAAACACCCAGCCATTTTGTACAATAACATAACCCCATTTAAAGAAATTCTTGCTTCCCTCCAATTAATACTTGCAGTCCTCCAGTCAATCTTTTATACCTCTGATCACCATCCAAATCAAACCCTGATTATTTCTACTGCATGCTATCAGTTCACCAGGTGTCACCAGTTCCATATCTACTCAGATATAAAGTCAGTGAAAATTCATGCACAAAAATGGAGAAGCTAAATATTAGATTAGCACTCTCTGTCATACCCTTCATTTCCCAAGGACATCAAATGAAGCATCTCTCCATCTGGGTGCAGTTTGTGACTCTCTGAGGAAACTGCCCCCATCAAACACCTGGCTGCAGTGCTCCTCTACCTCTGCTCTTGCACAGCACTTTAAATATTATCCTCTGTTGGCTGATGGTGAAATAAATTCTGCACATACTTACTGAATTTTCTATGCATCAGCACCATACTAGCTGTGAAAAACCATGTTTCCAGAATTGCCATACAACATTGGAGAAATTAAATGTAAATAACCTGTCTTTGCAATGGCAATAAGAAAAATAGTATTTCTAGTGCCTGCTCAGGAAAAACAAGGCTACCTCACATCTGCTCACATTGCTGACTACATCAGCTTCGGAACATCCATGTAGTTAAGAAGTAGGTTCAGATCTCAGGATATGTAAAACCAGATCTCTGATTGTGAAGTGGTATTATAACATTCTTACCAATGCCTGTGCTCTAGTCCTTGCTAAAAAAAAAAAAGTTACCACAGAAACTTAATTAATCAACAGCCCCCTGTGTGCTTCAGAAAAAAAAATTAGTTCTGTTGAACTATAACTGTTTCAAATTAGCAAACTGTCTCAATGGACAGTATTTCTAGATAATGGTCAAAGAACCATTTGCAAATACAGAAAAAATATACGATCTTCCAGGGCTCACTCACACTAAATTCTTTTACAGTGGAATAAAGAAGTCCTCCGGTTTTTTCTTTGGAGTTATGCATTTAGATATCTCTGCTTAAGCAGATCCTCTACAAGCACAGTTCTACAGTTGCATTTCACTCAGCAAAAGGAACACACAATACACACTGAGAAGACATGTTGGTGAGGAAAAAATATAAGGTCAGTAGTGGGATGTTAAAACTAAAACTCCATTCACTTTTCCTTGCTTCTCTGCAGATCCTTCCACAACTGAAGGGTAACTACAATTACTTAATTATGCATTCCTAAGATGACTTATTTAAATTTAATGACAAATGTAGCTGAGCATGAACCTTTTGATTTGAGTACGATTTAAAGTTAAAGGCTAAGTGCACTGATTTATGAAGATATATGTAATTGTTTTCTACAGTGCAGATTAGCAATACCACTGTCTTAGGCCAGGTTAAGGTTTTGACAAGGCCCACCTTGTCAAAAACTATGCTTGTAGTAATTGTGTTAGCTCCAATAGCTATCAGTTTTAATGATGTAGATAATCAATGTATTTTATTTATCTGCTTTTACAGTTCTACCTGCAGTTGGCCAAGACACTTACCTGTATAATCTCAGCCTTATCAGTCACTTTCTCCCTATACAGATGATATGGTATAAATACATATATGTAAGACCAACACCATCACTTCCTTGGAGGACAGTATAATTCCATGAAATGGACACAGAATCACAGAATCATAGAATGGCCTGGGTTGAAAGGGACCACAATGCTCAACTAGTTTCAACCCCCCTGCTAAGTGCAGGGTCGCCAACCAGCAGACCAGGCTGCCCAGAGCCACATCCAGCCTGGCCTTGAATGCCTCCAGGGATGGGGCATCCACAGCCTCCTTGGGCAACCTGTTCCAGTGCCTCACCACCCTCTGTGTGAAAAACTTCCTCCAAATATCTAACCCAAAGCTCCTCTGTCTCTTAAAACCATTCCCCTTTGTCCTATCACTACCAGCCCATGTAAACAGCCATTCCCCCTCCTGTTTATAAGCTCCCTTCAAGTACTAGAAGGCCAAAATGATGTCTCCCCAGAGCCTTCTCTTCTCCAAGCTAAACAAGCCCAGTTCCCTCAACCTTTCTTCACAGGAGTGGTTCTCCAGCCCTCTGATCATCTCAGTGCCCTCCTCTGGACCCACTCCAAGAGCTCCACGTCCTTCCCGTGCTGGGTGCCCCACGCCTGGATGCTGTACTGCAGATGGGACCTCACAAGAGGGAGACAATCACCTCTCTCTCCATCCCTTTTTTAATGCAGCCCAGATTTTGGGTAACAGAGATTCATTTCTTTCTGAGTTGAACTTTACAATGGACTTATTATATTTATTAGCTATCAGGGCATCTATTTTCCAGACTCATTTATTTGGGCTTTGACAACTACTACTAACAATAAAATTTTCAAGTATTGCATGGGTTGGGCCAAAAAAAAAAAAAAAAAAAGAAAAGAAAGAAAAGAAAAAACACCATTATTTTAAACTAGCTATTAAAATTTTTAACTGAATATTTTATGTATGTAAGGTATTGCAAGAAATAGAAGATAATCTGCTTTCTTATTAAGATAATTAAAAACATCAAAGTTTTTCATCCAAAAGGCAGATTTTATTTTTCTGTACCAACGTACAGGAAAAATGTCTGCAAGAGAAACAACACATATAACATCATATCTCAAAATAGATTTTAATGTTATTGCTGGAATTTCTTCAAATTTCTAGCTTCAGTGTATGGTGGCAGCCAAAAAAAAAAAAAAAAAGCTAATGTAATGTTGGACTTCAAGAAGACAAGTACTGAGAAGAAGACAGAAGGTGATATTTTTGTTGTCATTCCTTGCAATACCTGTAGTTTCATTATTATGCCTTAATACTGTGAAAAGACTACCAGTCTTCCAATTAACTCCTGAAAAAGCTGCCATCATTTGCTTTGCAGAGAAAGCTGACAGGGATAAGACTAAGGTTTCTAAAATCAAAAGGCACAACCAAATTGAGAAACTGTTCCCTGCCTCGCTGCTTCAAAAAAATAAAATAAAATAAAATAAAATAAAATAAAATAAAATAAAATAAAAATAAAAAATATAAAAATAAAGGTAAAACGTATAGATATTTAGAAATCAATGTCACAAGGTGTCTGTGGAGGCAGCCAGTGTTTGTAGATTCAGAACAATGTTTAGAGAGTTTCATAAACAGACTCTACAAATGGATAGTAGAAAAAAGCAAGGTGGAGATGTACAGAGATATAATATTGTTAATACAATAATTGCAGATGCAGAACATGAAGAGGACAGACACCAGAAACTGCCTGAGTTCTCCCTTTTCCTGGATTCACAGTGATGGGCTGCACAGACTAGCACTCTGATTTTGGGGGCAGTCTTTGTGCAGTGATTTGTGTGAGCATCTGAGAAACACCTGTTTCCTCTTCCTCTTTTACTGTGAGTTGTCATCAGATAATTTAAAATGTAGATTTGTCATAAGCCAGCAGTACATAGAGGGAAAAAGGGTAGGAAGTGGAAAAATGATTAATTTTCAGTCATGAAGAAGCAGAAGTGAAAGAATAAGAGAGATGCAGAATAGAATAGAATAAAGTTAATGGGAAGATCTTGGGGTTTCAAAATTGAAACAGTCCAGTCATAATCAACGGTCCCATATTTGTTAGTGTAAAAGGAAAAACATTCAAAATTACCTCTTTCTAAAAGAATCGATGTACTTCTGACAAGAACATTGTTCCATAAAAAGTAATTTGATCAGCTCCATTCACTATACTAACTGAGTGAAATTGTACCTCATCTACCAAACAGCAGTTTTCAGTCAGGCCCACAAAAGCAAAACTGTCAAAATATGACAAATCTCAGCATTTGCTTATTGGCTTGCATTTTCTGTTTCTCAGTGCTGATATGTTCAGATAAGGCAGGAGGGGAACAGACACTTTGGATAGAACAACTATTGGCTTGGAGATATATTTTATAGTATGATTAACTTTTTCCCACTCTCCTTTTTACAATGAAAGTAACACCTTCTTTTACAAAATTTAAGTTTTGAATCAAATTCATTTGCTTCCAAAAGGTTGTTGTGATCTATTTAGGTTGACCAAGTGCACCCATTGAATGCTATACGGGAGACAGTCAAAGTAAACGGTTTGTGAATTGCCCATAAAATAACCTCTGCTAGTTGGCAAATACATAGCAATAATAAAACACCTTTGCAGAAATTAATGCCTTTCCTTCATAAAGTTAATGGGGCTCAACAGACGCTATTCATGTGGGCAAAGCCTGTGAATCGCTAAGGGTAAATGAAAAGGAGGCAGCTCCTCCATGAACACTGTTTGCAATGAATAATTCAGTCGACTATATTTATGACTACTCATGACGCAAATGTGCTACTAACTCTGATTCGCACTAAATTGCTCTCCCTTCCAACCCCCATTAATGCTCAGAGAATATTCATGAAATCATATACTGAAGCATTTAATGTTTATTTAATTAGAAAATGCCCCACTTTCTAACTGCAGGCTTCTGTTCGTGAACCAAGGTAGGTAGGACATTTGTTCTTTGAGTATTGGATAGATGATGTAATTTTTAGGGCTCATTTTAATGTACAATCGCCAAATGTAGCCAACTCCACCCCAACAGAGCAACTCTTCTCTTGAAAAAACTCCATTAAATGGGAAACATGATAAGCAATAACATGAGTCCACTGGACTATTTGAGAATATTTCTGCATGAGTGTCAAGTGTGGAGAAATGAAATTCAGTAAACTGACAGATAAATTTGGCACTAAATTCACAGTTCATGCACTCAGCAAGAATAGATGTAATCAAATGGTGGAAAGAAGGATCACTGTGGTAACTATCAGTGAGCAAAGAAATTTTGACAGGCTCACAAGAGGTAGGGCTTTACGTATGAGTAACAGACCAAAAATACGAGTAGCAACTTTGAGGATGGAGAAGCAGGTAAAAGAACTTCAAAGTTCCAAAGTTGTGCTGTCTAGACATCTGTAACATCCTCAGGAAGGATTCATTACAAAAACAAAAAAAAAAAAGAGGAAACCATTTAGGTCTATTTTTAAATTAGTTTTATGAAGACTGTAAAGAGGAATTGCTTAGCTTTTCTACTAGAATCTGCAGCTGTTCTGAGTGTTCTTGAAGGGAAATAATAGTTTACTACTTTTATTAGAACGGTCCGGTGATCACCACAGAAAGATGTACCAAGGTAAGCTTCCATGCAACCTTTTAACTCTTGTCAACACCTTTCTAAAGAGTTATTCAGCCAGCCATTCACTCAGCACATGAGCTGGTCCCCAGTCACAAAAACACAATGAAAGTAACAGTGTTTGAGATCTGGGAAAGAAATTAGGGGATAGCAAACTCCTCACTGTTGCTTTGGTGACTCTTCCTAATTGTCAGAGCGTTCTGGCAAAGCAAAATGGAGGGGTTGTAACAAGTGCGCAGAACTCATTGGAACACCAAAGATTAATCAGAAACTCACAAGTTTGACACTACTAATTTGGGGCTGTTTGAGCTTATGATTTACACTGATGAGTGCCAGATTTAACTGAATCTCAAATTCAAATGCACTGCAAGGTCACGAATACTGTTGTCAGTTTCATAGCTACGCTATAAGAGTAACTCTCTGTAGAGTGTAGTAAAGGTAAATAGATATTTTGGAGTTATAAGCTGAGGGTTACAGTCTGATCACATGAACTGAACAAAAAGGCAGTAAAAAGACCCATCAAGCTACACTGAGTGGGCCAAAGTCAAGAAGAACCGAGTTCAGAGCTGATGCCATTCCCTGCTGCTGTGTTTCAGAACACAGGAGGTATAAAACCGTCACAAGTCACAGCACTTTCACATTACAATTGAACTGCCTTAAATTATTGTCTGAAGGGCTGAGACACACACTGGAGGATCCCAACATTTATTTCTCATGTTAGACCACGCTAGAATTCTATACTGCATTTAAGAGAACCTCCAGAATAGTAATCTATGTGCCAGCCCATGTACATAAAGTCAGCAAAGACTTATATGGTACATCAATATATTTCAAACTCGTCAAGCAAAAGCCATTAGCCTGGGAGGACAATATATGATGTTGTAAAGTTAGTTCTACTGTAATCAAAGGCTGAGGGAGGCCATGAATGGACAGTATGCCTCACAGACAGCAAGCCTCACAGACAGCATGCCTGTGAAACACATACACTGGAATCTTTTTAATGCAGGTTGCAAGATAAACAAGATTTGCATCCAAATTTCTAAATTTCTATTACAATTAATGAGCTGTATCATTTCAGATTGTCTGCTTTTCACAAGAATCTATAACAAATTCCCAATGCATTTTCTATGAAGCTTCCAGTAATTTCTTTCATACACAATGAAATCCAGATACACCTCTCACCTAGCCATTCCAACAAAAAAAAAAAAAAAAAAAGAAGCAGGCAAGTGAAGCAGTGTTGCAGATAAATGCACCATAGGCTTTCCACAGTAGCATCCAGGACAGCTGCACACAAGCGTAGCATCTGAGCATTCAAATCTGTTCTACTTATGACTTCAGCTTTGCTAAAAGCAGAAAAAAAAACCCCAATGTTGCATAACTCTACAAGTCAAGAAAAGCCATTTTTTCTGCTCTTTGCTGTTGCTTAAATAACAAACAAGTAAACAAAGCAGAAAATAACAAAAGAGATTATTGCCTCCTTTTCCAGGCAAAAGAAATAGACAGACAGCTTCCATTTATCAAGAGATATCTTAGCAATGACAGCTGGACTGAAAAGAACCACAAAAAATTTGAAAAAACCAATTGCATTCTGGGTTGGTTATGGGTGCATTTGTCTGCAGAGCATTTACCAGCCTCTTTTCTCTCCTTTGTGGCAAGTAGACTCACTAGAAGAAAGATATCGAGGCCCTGGAGCGTGTGCAGAGAAGTGCAATGAAGCTGATAAGGGGTCTGGAGCGCAAGTCTAATGAGGAGAAACTGACAAAATTGAGATTGTTCAGTCTGGAGAAGAGAATGCTCTCTACACTGACATGAAAGAAGGTTGTGATGCTGGGGGTCGGCCTCTTCTACCGTGTAACTAGAAACAGGAAGAGAGGGAATGGCCACAAGTTGTGTCTGTAGAGATTCAGGTTGTACATTAGGAAGAAGACCTCCTCTGAAAGGAGGACTTCTGCATTGGAATGGGCTGCCCAGGGAGGTGGTTGGGTCATTACCCCTGGAAGTGTTCAAGATATGTTTAGACAATCTACTAAGGGACATGGTTTAGTGGGGAAATATTGGTGGTAGGTGGATGGTTGGAGTAGATGGCCTTGGAGGTTCTTTCGAACCTTGGTGATTTTATAATTTTATGATTCTATGATTCCATACACATCTCTCAGGCAGTAGGATATGAGTATTTTTGAAGAGTTTCCAGTAGGAAAGAGTTCAGGGAATCACATCATGGTTGTAATAAAGGTCTGTACACTGTTAGTCCATTCCAACCAGCTTGAACACTCATGTAAGATGGTAGACCTTGCACATGGACTTCTGGGTTAGCTCTCACAAGTCCTGCCAGATGGTAGCAGTTCCAAACTTGGTGCATTTTCAAGAGGAGAAATCATCAATGAAGGCAGAAAATTTTGTGCTATACACATAGAATATGTAGATTTTCTCTCTATTTATTATTGTCATTGTCAGAGTTTAAGACGTATACGTCTGTGCATCCTGTTTACTTCCAAGCATCTTGAAATCCTGAGGGAGTGTACCCTCCCTAATAGTGACACAGACAAGCTAGTAACAAACAAAGAGAAGGCTGAATTACTCAACCACATTTTTTGCCTTGGTCTTCTCTGATAACTGCTCATCACACTGCCATCAAACATCTGGCTTGGTAGGAGGAGTTTGGGAAGCAACATTCCTCCCACTTTAAGCAAAGATCAGGTTCATGACCACCTGAGGAACCTGAACAACCTCATCCACAACTCTATGTGTCCCTACAAGATGCATCCCAGAGTCCTGAGTGAATTGGTAGATGTAGTTGCCAAGACTCAAATATAATTCAAATCATTTCAAATATCATTCTCAATGATATTTGAAAAGTGATGGCAGTCAGATGAAGTCCCCGGTGACTGGAAAAAAAGCAACATCACGCTCGTTTTTAAAAAAGGTAAAAACGATGACCCCAGGAACTACCAACCTTTCAGCCTCACATCTGTGCCAGGATAGATCATGGAGCAGATCCTCCTGGGAGCTATCCTAAGGCACTTCGAAGATAGGGAGGTGATACAGAAAAACAAGCAACTTGCCTTCATCAAGGGCAAGTCCTGCCTGACCAACCTAGTGGACTTCTATGATGGTGTCACTGCATCAATAGACAAGGGAAGAACCATAGATGTCATCTATCTTGACTTCAGTAAAGCATTTGACATAGTACCCCACAACATCCTTCTCTCCAAATTGGAAATATATGGATTTGATGGGTGGACTGTTCAACGTTTGAAGAACTGGCTGCAGGATGGCTCCAGAATGAGCAGTGGTCAGTGGCTCAATGTCTGGATGGAGATCAGTGATAAGTGGTGTACCTTAGGTATCGGTGCTGAGACTAAAACTCTCGAATATCTTCATCAATCACGCTGACAGTGAGGTTGAGTGCACTCTCAGAAAGTTGATAGATGACATCAAGCTGTGGGGTGCAGGCAACACACTGGAAGTACAGGATGCCATCTAGAGGGATGTAGACAGACTTGAACAGTGGGCCTCGATTAGGTTCAGCAAAACCAAGTGCAAGGTCTTGCACCTGGGTTGAGGCAACTTCCACTACCAGTACAAGCTCATATTGGGACTTAAATATACTGGTGGATGGTAAGCTGGACTGAGCCAGGTCTGCCCTCGCAGCCCAGAAATCCAACTGTATCCTGGGCTGCATCAAAAGAAGCAGGGCCAGTGAGTTGATGGAGGTAATCTTGCACCTGTACTGCACTGATGAGGCCTCACTTGGAGTACTGAATTCAGATGTGGTGTCCTCACTGCAGGAGAGACATAAATCTGTTGGAACATGTCCAGAGTTGCCACAAAAATCCAAGGGATGGAACACCTGTCCTACAAGGACAGACTGAGGGAGCTGGGGCTGTTCAGTCTGGAAAAGAGAACGCTCCAAGGTGACCTGGTAGTGACCTCTGAGTATCTGAAATGGAGCTACAGGAAAGAAGGGGGCAGAGTCCTTAGCAGGGTTTCTGGTGACAGAATAAAGGGAAATAGCTTCAACTTAAAGAGGGGAGAATGAGGTTGGAGATAAAGAAGGTCTTTTACAGTGAGGGTGGTGAGGAAATGGAACAAGTACCTCCCTTACCATGCTGGTGCTGATGTCTTACTCCAATCAGAAGGGAGAATAGAGGAACATAGTGATTTACACCATGCCTTAAGCAATATTAATGTTCATCTACCATCTCTGAAATAATCACCATATTGGTCACTGGTCATGACCAATAGCTGCAAGTCAACAGGGCAGGCAAAGCACTGCCTGTGGTAGGCAGCTGAACTGACTGCTGGTAGTTTTATCCCAGACTGCTCAGTATTCTGCCTGTATGCATTGAAAACATCCAGGTGACATTCAACTAAAGCAATCTTTGTTCTGGCACAAATTATTCTGTACATTCTATACCAATGTGTGCAGCCAAGCTGTTGTGCACATATGATGATCACCACAACAGAGACACAGATTTGGACAGCACCTACCTCACTGCTGACCAGCTCCCGAAACAAGCTTCTGTTTTGTTTCTATAAACCTAAGTGGCTTAGCACTGAAGAATTAAATTAGACTGTTGCTAACATCTTCCTAATGTTTATGTCTGAGATTGTGGTTTTCTGTAAAGCATATCGGTGCCAAAATCAACTATCTGAATGTGTTATACAGTGTACAGTGGATTCTCCTGAAGCTCTCTGCTGTTTGTTGGTGCCCTGACAGTTCTAGTTTCCATGGAATTGAGCAGAACTAAGGTTCAGTAGTACAACTGAGAGTTAAAATGCTTTCCCTTTCAGAATGGAAATACATACAAGCCAAAATATAAACAGGGAAAAAAAAAAAAAAGAAAAAAAAAAAAAAAAAAAGGGAATTTTCACTAATTACACTATTTTTTCTACCAAAAAAACTCCCATACTGCCTCTTCACAGCAGAATATTGTGGGTTCTATATACATCCTTTCCCAGGATTATCAAATTTCATCCAGACTGTAAAGCATTTCAGCAGAGCACATAGATATATCGCCCAAGTCTGTCATGCAGTATAATTACTCTCAATTTATCAGAGGAGGGAGCTGATTTTTAAGTGAATAAATACTCCCTCTTCTGTTGAAATGTTTACAGTCCATGATAACATCCTTTAGTATCAAGGTTCCTTCAAATGACCAAAAATGAAATGCCATTAATCAGCTCAGAACAACTTCGGCACTTGTAAATCAGTGACAAGTACTATTCAATCTAAGCGAGTTCCTCTATCCACATTTAACACAAAGTGAATTTTACACCAAGTGCTTGGGAGGAAGAGGCTCAGATGCAAATAAATACTTCTTTTTGGAGTTCCTCTTCTTAACAAAGAATGAGATTATGAATATAATGACAAGATATTCTGCTTCATGGCTTTGGATAGGACACATTACATTCTACATCCTACTTGTAAAGGCAACACTATTTTTATTATTTGATGGCACCCTGCTGGCACCTAAGACATCAGTGTACTTTATCATCCTTAGCATCCATGTAAGTGGATGTGAAGAGACAGTGGGTAGTATATGAAGCACAGAGGACAGATTGGAAAAATTCTTATTATCTACTTATAAACCTTTGTGCCATGACTGTCTCAACTTTGGAAACAACTTTGTACTAAAAAGGCTGTTTCTGTCTTATATGTTATGAATTAGCCACGCTGTAGCCATTCTCCTGAAAACTGTACAAAATTATCACCCATCAATGAGACCGGGAAAAGATGGACAAATGTGACTGTCAGTTCACAGAGAAGAGAAAAAAGAAGAAAAAAAAGATTGAGGAAACTGGAACAAGTAATATCTGAAACCATATTGAGTATTGTTTTTTTTAATAGTTCAGCTTCAGTCCTTGGATTAGGAAAGGTTGGAAGGCTGCAGACAGACGGTTGTGTTGAATGGCACTATATCTTTGTGGAGGCTGGTGACGAGTGGTGTCCCCCACAAGTTTGTCTTCAACATCTTCATCAATTACATCAATGCTGGGCCTGAGTCCACCCTCAGCAAGTTTGCTGATGACACCAAGCTGGTTGACATGTTAGAAAGAAAGGATGCCATCCACAGGGACCTATACAAACTCAAAAGGTGGGCCCATGTGAACCTAGTAAGGTTCAACACAGTTAAGAGCAAGGTTTCACTCTTGCGTCAGCCTGGAGAAGAGAATGCTGCTAGAAGACCTCACTGCATCCTTCTAGTACTTAAAATTATAAACAGGAGGGAAATCAACTTTTTATTCATGTAGATAGTGATAGGAATGGTTTTAAGGGGGAATGGTTTTATGCTGAAGGAGGGAAGATTTAGATTGGATGTTGGGGGAATCATAGAATCATAGAATCACAAGGTTGGAAATTACCTGCAAGGTCATCTTGTCCTATTGTCCTCCCACTACCATTGTTACCACAAGACTCTAAACCATTTCTCACAGCTCCTCATCCAGACATTTCTTGAACACTGCCAGAGACGGTGACTGCACCACCTCCCTGGACAGCCATTCCAGTGCCTGACCACTGAGTGAAAAAGTTTCTCCTTATATCTAATCTAAACCTCCTCTGGTACAACTTGCGGCCATTTCCTCGGGTCCTGTTTGTTGTCTGGGACAAGAGGCCAAACCCCCCTTCACCACAACCTCCCTTCAGTAAGTGGTAGAGTGCAATGAGGTCTCTCCTGAGCCTCCTCTTCTCCAGACTAAACAATCCCAGCTCCCTCAGCCGCTCCTCATAAGACTTGTGCTCCAGACCCTTCACCAGTTTTGTTGCCCTTCTCTGGACACGCTCCAGGACCTCAACATCTTTCCTGTAGTGAGGGGCCCAAAACTGAACACAATACTCGAGGTGCGGCCTCACCAGTGCTGAGTGGAGGGGGATGATCACCTCTCTGCTACTGCTGGCCACACTATTTCTAATGCAGGCCAGGATGCTGTTGGCCCTCTTGGCCACCTGGGCACACTGCTGGCTCATGTTCAGCTGAGCATCAACCAACACCCCCAGGTCCCTTTGCTCTTCACAGTCATCCAGCCACTCATCCCTAAGCCTATAGCACTGCATGGGGTTGTTGTGGCCAAAGTGCAGGACCCAACACTTGGCCTTGTTGAACTTCATCCCATTCACCTCAGCCCAGCAATCTAGATCCTTCTGCAGGGCCTCCCTACCCTCAGGCAGATCACCACCACCTCCCAACTTGGTGTCATCTGCAAACTTACTGAGGGCGCACTCAATCTCTTAATCTAAGTCATCAGTAAAGATATTAAACAAGATGGGCCCCAGTACCAAACCCTGGCGGACACAACTCGTAATGGGTCGCCAAATGGACTTAGCTCCATTAACCACTATACATTGAGCACAGCCAGTTCTTTACCCAAAGAAGAGCATACCTGTCCAGGCACAGGCAGCCAGTTTCCCCAGGAGAATACTGTGAGAAACTATGTCAACGGCTTTCGGAAGTGCTTTAATGGAGTGAGTGGTGAGGTTCTGGAAGCGGCTGCCCAGGAGAGGCTGTGGATGCTGCATATCTGGAGGTGCTGAAGACAAGATTGGAAGGGGTCCTGGGTAACCTGCTCTGGTACCAGATCTGGAGGCTGGTCACCAGGCCTGTGCAGGGAGGTTGGAACTTGAATGGTCCTTGGGTCCAAACCCTTGGGTCCTTGATGGTCCAAACCAAGCAATTCTATGATCCTGTGATTCTAAGTTTCTGTGATTAAGTTTCAAAAATGCTATTTCAACAAAGAAAGAATAAAAAAATAAACAACCTCTGTAGCTGCTAAAATTCTTAAAGATTGTGCAAGGTATTATCTGATGAATAACACTGCTGAGCTGAACTGCAGAACCACCTGTGAGATGGTCACGGAGGCTGAACTGTGGTTGTTTCCTTCTGTTGCATTTGAATTGCTTTAACACGACAACCATGGAACATTCAGTAAATTACATATGTAGTTTCAGTGTGACAGCTAAAGATTTTTGCAGCTCTCTGCAGTATCCACTCTGGAAATAAATGAAATTTGGCCACTCAAATTTTCTACAAAACCTCACAGATCTCTTCCTCAGGGCTGCAGTCAACAGCACATTTGCATGGATACGTCAACAGTACTTGGAAGGTAAATATTTAAAAAGGGAGCAGGAGAGAGAGATGTAATTCCTTCATTGTTAATTTGTATTTCCTTAGCATGGACACTATTAAATGTCTCTGGTTTCCCTATGTAAAATACTGAACACTAAATTCAAATATCTTCAATTCTATATCAAACCACTGACCAATGCAGTGCTCCTGAAGCCATGTGCAGCATCCCATCCTTGCTAAACCATCTCTCTGACATCCACCCAGAGATCATGTGCTTTGGCTCCTCAGCAAAATCCCTTCATAATCAGTTTTGGTAAGTCAAATGTCAGCCTTAGCAGAATGTAATAAACACCTAAATGGCTCATAATGCTTTAGCTGGCAATTATATAGATTAAAGAAAAGAAATGGTAAAAACTCTGACATTTACAGCATTTTAAAGGTTGCTTTGAGATCACTCATAATGGACTTTTCAGTTGTTAGGAATGTTAAATACAAAAATTTTCACTTTATGGTCTGGTATTCACAGAAGCAAAATATAGTTCAAGGAATCAGCATGTCAGTTCCAATTAAATATTCAAAATTTCATTTTCCTTAAATGGCAACTTTCCACTTGGTAATTGCTGTGTCTTGACATGGCAAAATAACTTCCTCTGAGCTAACCTAGAACATGGAGTATCCTGGGACTTCACTGGGACATTTTGTCTTCTCAAACTATAACTCTGGGAAGCAAAGGCAATAATAGGTCCACACAGTCCAACCGTGGTACAGGGCACATAACATGACTTGGCTGGGTGAGCTGGCTCAGCCAAGTTGAGTGAATTATTTGGGCAGCATCCATGCCAATTGTTTCTTTGGCTGGGTTCCATAACACAGACTTTCTCCCATCTCTGCAGCAGTATCACGTCCCTGTGAAGGAGTTTCTGAGGCACAGCAATCTGGGTTGCATCATGACATGGCCACATGGATGTGCTCAGTGCCACTCCCACAGCAATGTGATGTTAGCTGTCTGCAGCTTTGCCCCACCACCCATTGCTGCACAGAGAGCAGCTTAGCATGGAGCAGGGGAGTGGAGAGCAGGCATCCTCAACAGCTCACTTTCCTGATAAGAAATAGAACATCCTGCACTTAAATTTTCTCTTTTTTGGCTTT
This sequence comes from Lagopus leucura, assembly GCF_019238085.1. NCBI lineage: Eukaryota > Metazoa > Chordata > Aves > Galliformes > Phasianidae > Lagopus > Lagopus leucura. Next base: position 2,233,977 of record NW_024962251.1, on the reverse strand, counting down.
TAAAGAAATACTCATTGTGCTCACTGACATTGCCCTCAGGATCACCGGAGAGTTAGGCTCTGGGTGAATATCACAGTAGCTTTGTTTCCTCTGGCAAATCTCAGGCCACACTCAGTCCAAGGCTGTGGGGACTCCTGGTTGCAGCTATTCTTACAGCTTGTCTATTTGGACTTGCCACATCCAATATGGATCCATAAGCTAAGCCACTCCAGAGACCGATTCCTAATCTTTTTCAGTTCAAATGAGCCAATTTCACTTATAACACTTAAATAAAAGATTATTATCTGTCCATTCTTGACTGTTGGAGATCAAGCTTTTTAGCTATGTCAACCTCAAAAAAACCAACCTCTCTTTAGAAAGACTGCAAATTATTCAGGTGATCTTGTTCCTTCATTGGCTTTTCCTCTAATTCCTTTACTCAGTGTTTTAGTGTTATCGTAACTCGCATGTGCTCCAAAATATCTGAGGGACTGACTGGTTCTCTTGCACAGTACTTCCTTATGACCACTGCTACAACTTTTGTCTCTCAGAATAGCTGCAGCAAAAGCTGACTGTCACCACTATCTGTGGGATTATCCCGAGTAACCCACCTCTAACAGAAATAGCTTCCCACCTGTCTTCAGAATTGAGATTCCCCTTCAAAGACCACGCTTAGCTCAAACTGAGCCATTTTCAGAAACATCAGCTGTCAGGAAGCCTTTGGCTGCAAATCCCAGAGCCAAGCACCTGGTAGTCCTGTCAGTTCAGTTGAGGGCAGGGTGGTGTTGACCCTGAGTCCAACAGCTCCTGCATTGCTCTTTGCTCAGATCCTTCTACCTACTGTACCAGAACTGAAAATCTGAAGCTTCTAAACACCATCACTTATAACAATAGTTAATCTCATAATCACCAGCTCAGCTGGCTGAAATTGTCAATATATTGTTTTATGAGCTTTCATTGGCAGGAAATGAATGATTTCTATCTCCTAAAAATGAAATAACTCCATGGGTACAGTACGGGGATTATTTATATAGAGAAGAATTAATCATAATGAAAGTGGCAGAAAATAAATAAAAGGGCAATTCTCCTGGTTGAGTGTCTAGAGTTGAAATTTCTGTTTGAAGGAAGTTTTAAGAATCTGCTATACGATGTTAGTTGTATAAACCAAGCTCAAAGCTTTGATAGATATCAGTTTGAGTTGGCTGGATGCTAACTCAGATAAGTGCCAAGGCATTTGTGTGCCAAAAAGCAACTGCATAATTAGTTGGAGAAGAGCAAACTAAAGTACATATGACAACAGTTTACTGATGGCACAATCTTCCAACAAATAGGTCATGAAGAAAAACACCTCTGGTAATTCCACACCATCAGAGTTGCATATTAGCTGCGCCACTCTACCAAGAATGCACGTACAAAACCAGCAGTGTGGAAGCATCATTTATCTGCAATGGAATAGTCTTCACCTAAAAAAAAAGAAAAAAGAAAAAAGTAGCAGTATAAGGCAAGAAAATCCGTTTTTAAGCTGGAAACACTTTACTATTTGCCTCAGCTCTTCTTTCAGCTCACAAATAAAAACAATAGCAGCCTCTCTTCCCACATAGCACCATGGCTGCTCCAAAAGTAATGCTCCTATTTTATTATGTTGGCCCACAATAGCAGAGAAGGATGTGGGTGGAAAGGCAGTCTAGGTTGACTCTTCCCACCAATATTCAGCTCCATTTTGTTGCCGTGTGACAGATAGCAGCAGAGAGTGAGTCTGACAAAATGGTGTCTGACATGCTACTGTATATGGAGCAAAGATGTGGAACTGAATTCCTCCATATGGAAAAAAAGGCGCTCACTGACATTCACTGACACTTGGCAAACATTTGTGAAGACCAATCAGTGGCTGTTAGCACTGTGAGGGGTCGGCAGTGCATTTCAACAGTGGCAACAGTGGCAACAGTGACAGTGGTCTCCTCCGCTGATGGAGATTTTTACAAGGATGGCATGCAGGTTCTTGTTCATCAGTGGTGAAAATGCACAGCTAATGGTAGTGAGTCTGCAGAAAAGTAATGTTTTGTAGCTGAGACCTTGTCTATCAAATAGTGCTGTTGTGGTCTGTGTATCTGTTGTCGTTTCTATGAAAATAAATAGCAGGCATTATTTTCACACAAGCATGCATAAGTAGAGATATAATTTTGAGCAGACAAAATGGATTGAGAGAAAAATATGATGGCCTAAATCTGACACATTAGCTTTCACTGGCAACAGAACTGGTATATAACTAATTTTTTCCTTTATACAAGTAAGTAGACTTAGCACATTATTTTTACAAGAAACAGCAATAATTTAAGTTCTGTTTTGCATTAACTATCTTGCCTGCCAGACTCATCCCAAGACCCTCCTAGTGAGACAGAGTAACATGCTATTTTGATGCCAATTCAATGCAATTACACGATTTTTTTTCTGTGACTTGGAGCCTTTGACACATTCTGCAGAGACAGAGAGAGCACATGAGAATGAATAGCAAAACTTCAAGCTTTGCCTCAGAGAGAGAGCAGTTCCCAGAGAGGAGCTTGTACAGGATGACAGACCAGCAGATAGGCAAAGAATTACCTCCTGGGCTTCCCACCTCCCTGGGGAAGTCCTGCAGGTTCCCCCTTCCCTGTGTAGGTCCTCCTGCAGAGCATCCCTAGGAGTCCACATGGAGCTTGCCAGAGGAAAGGAGGCTGCAGTCAGACTTTGGTCAGCAAAAACTTGCTGTTTTCATAAGAAATATATATATATTTCTGAAGCAGTTATAACACTGTCAAGCTGCAGAGAAGAAAGAAAAGCCAGAACTAGTTTCCAGCCCTATTGTAGCCACATCTCCATGTAAAAATTTAAGCTCATCTCCAGAAATGCACATTCCTAGCTTACCACACTGATTCCAAGGTGCAGCTATATAGTCCAGGCATGAAAAAGCAGCCTGTGTGGCTCATAATGCATAACTGTTCAGAGAGGTATATTTTGGTTTGATGGCTAGTACAGTCTGCCTGTTCTCCTGTCTGTATAATTAAAGCATTATTTTAAACTGCATGTCATGAATTTGTCTTCCTGTGTCCTCAGTTCCTCCTTTATAGCTTTCCCTCTTATAAATAAAATGCATATTCATTCCCTTTTTTTTTTCTGTCTTCACAGCCATGAAATCAAACAATTCCTTTCACAGCCCTCCTTTCTCACTGCCTTTCCTAATACCCATGCGCATTAAAAGCTCATCCATCATTGTTTTCTTGAATTCAGCTTTTTAATCAGGTCTGTATGTATATTGGTTTGAGCATGTGGCAGTTTAATTACCCTCTTGAATACGTGAAACACATCTTTGTCATATCTACTTATATCTGAAAAGAGCCATCCTATAACACTAATTAAAGAGGGATGATGACAATTTTTCCATACTCAAATGATATCCCATCTGTCTAGTCATCCTCATGTTCACTCTCTGGATTAATTAAGGGTGGGGAAAGGTTGCTTCCCTGGAGCTTTGCTTAATGCGGGATGAAAAGTCCATTTTAATGAAGAAACATACAAAATTCCTTTCTTCTCCTCCCTGAATAAAACAAAGTAGAACTGAGTGCTTCATTTAGCTGTTGTCAGTCTAACCAACTGGATCAGGATATATTGTATGGCATCACAAGTTATTTTTCTGCAACCGTTTTCTAAAGCTAATGGCTGGTATTTTGGGATACCCTACACTATCAGCAAATCACAGATAGCAGCTCTGTACTGGTATCTGGACCCAGACTCAAAAACCGATTATGCTGATCTGGCAAAAGAATAAATGTACAACTGTCCTTGAGCACTGCCTTTTATCAGCCTGGAAGTAGATTGCTTGTAGATACTTCCTTCAGTTATCTGAGTCATCTAGGTAGAACGTAATGCCTCCTCATCTTGCCTTACCTGAAACATTTTAAAGCATTTACTAGCATTAATGACACCAGCTTTGCTTCTGATTAAACCTTGCTACATGTCTCCTGTTCACTTTGAAGCTGTTGCATGCCCAAGCTGATCCCATGTATACCTAAAGTAGATTTTATTTAGACAGCAACTTCAAAAGCTGTTAACAAATTGAAGGACAGAACCATGTGCAACCAGGCAGTAGGTAGGTGGTGAACCTCAGCAGCTGAGTGTTGAACTACCTCACACAAGTCACACGTGCCAGCCACCAATCACCAAAACATATTGAAAAGTGAAAAATTTAGCTAGAAGAAGCAGTTTCAGAAAGGCCTGGACTTCCTTCGCCCGTGCTCTATAAGTGTTAGAATCACTTTGGTCCACTCCTAACTTAAAATGGTTTTCACTTGGGCTGGAGGGACCATTCTGTCCATTTCTTCTCGCAGCTGCCACAGATTTTTCCCCGTTGCTGAGCCTAGTGACACAATCTTTCACTTGCACTGCTGCTAAAGACTTTATTTGCTTTGCTTTTATTTTGCTTGTTTTATCCTAGTAATACAAGGCACTGCAAATATTTCTGTAATTAATTAATTTCATATAGTACAACTTCATAGTATTAATCTAGGGTCATCAATTAAAGAGAATCTATTTCAATCCCCTGGTTAGGCCAGGAGATAATAACAGCTATAAATTTGCATGAAAAAAAGAGGCAGCTAACTATTGAAATTACTAAAATATACTTCTTTAATAGCCATTATTTTTCATTGTCACTGTTCTCATATACTGTACAAATTCAGTATTCATTTCAATATTTTTTCCTGCTTAGTGTACATTGTCTTTTTTTTTATCTATTTATCAAACTATATGATAAGAAAAATGTGCATTGTTATACATATATATATATATATAAAAAGATGATTGACATATTTTCTTACAGGAATACTGAATCTCAACATTGTAAAGCCTTTAAATCAAATTTTTTTAGAAAGATAATAAATTCAAACCATATTAAATCAGAGTCAGCCTATGGCTAGAAATTTCGGGAGCAGCTGAAGGAGCGGGGATTGTTTAGTCTGGAGAAGAGTAGGTTCAGAGGAGACCTTATCCCTCACTACAGCTCCATGAAGGGAAGTTGTGGTGAGGTGGAGGCTGGCCTTCTTTCTCAGACAGTGATGGGGCACAAGGGAACAGTCACAGGTTGTGCCAGGAGAGGTTTAGGTTGGGCATAAGGAAGAATTTCTTCACGAAAGTACGACCAGGTATTAAAAAGTGCCCATAGAGGTGGCAGAGTCACCATCCCAGAAGGTATTTAAGAATTATGGATATGATGCTTAGGGACATGGTGTAGTGGTACAATTCAGCAGGTCGGGTCGATATTAGACTTTGTGATCTTACAGATCTTTTCCAACTTAAATAATTCTATTTCAGCAGCTGCCAGGATAGTGATATTCTACATCCTGAAAATTTCATTTTCACTTTTTTTTTTTTTTTCTTAACAGCAAGTTATTAACTACATTACCAAGCCATTACTATTGAGGCATTGAAATTAAAAGAAGAAAATTATATTTTCCTGTTATTTACTTTGCATTTTTGTCTCTCTTCTATTCTCATTGTTGCATTTCACACTTCTCTTATTATTTTCCCAATTAAAACCCAAAAATTAACAAGCTTCTCAACTCTCCTATCTAGTTCATTATTTTGTCTTTATGTTCCCTTCTCAGCTTTAAAGAACACTTGGATAGTTGTTTATCTAGATAAAACAGTCCTGGAAGAAAAAATAGCCTTTTCATTCCTGAATCAAAACTCCAACAACAACAACAAAAAAGTCAGTTTTAGACTTCTGTCAGCCAAGGGAAATACTCCAAGTACTTCAAATAACTCTTCCAGACGTGCTTAAGTCAGATAGCTTTTCACATGTAGCAAAGAATTTTGTGCCGCTTCTGCAGTAAATCTTAGCTGCAATTTGAAGTGCTGTTTTTTCCCCCCCATACAGCTCTACAAATAATCAGCTTCTCATATTTTATTTTTCAGGCTTAAGTTGTACAATCAGATTCATTACAAGAAAAAAAAAAAAAGCCACTACACGCTCCTCAGTATTTTGCACCTGAGTGAGCTCACTGAGTGAGAATGCATTCTTTAAGACTTCAAAATGTTCTTGCAACAAAAGTACCTGAATTTCAACAAGAAATTGGTATTTGAATCCATTGAGAAATATTCTCCCTATAAGCACTGCAAAGAACTAAGCTGATTTAATAATGGATCCCATTTCTAACATTTTTCACTACCTCTGAGCCATCTCTACAACATGAATAGTTGAGTGGCAGTGCAAGGAATCTGAAGAGGTAGGAAGAAAATATTTTTTTTAGTCCAGTATGAACACAAGAAAACAGACAAGCAAAATATTATGCAATTTCAAACTATGAGGTCAGAATGGTTGCATAGCGATTCTTTCTTACAAACAATGTGAATAAATGTGATGATAAAAAAAAAAAGTTTCATCCCATCTGACTACAAATGTAAAAGCATTATGGTAGGAAAACGTAACGTTTTATTTTATTAAATATGTTTCTTGCAAATTTGCAATTTTAAGACCCAGTTCTTGCCCTTTCCTCTCTCTACCAATCTCCTTTACTACTGATTATGTTCTTTGTCTGCTTGTTTTCAATAACTCAGAAGCAATGTTTGCAAGTAATATCAAGATTTTACCTATAAGCAATGGCTGGGAAGTTACATTAAAACTTCATCTTTCACTTTGAGAAGAATAGTAGCATTTTATCAATAGCCAGTACTGAAAAAAAAATAATGAAAGGAGTGGTTTCACTGGACAGCTGTGTTTTTACTAGTCCATCATTATAAGCATTTCCATGAATTTAATAATAGCACCAATATCCAATATTCTGAACTTAATGTAATAAATGAAGGGTGATCACATTACTCAGTTTAAAAAATTGCTTTACATAATGTAATCACGTACTTGCTCTAATTTAATTTCACTTTACATCATTTAATAAATGGGTGCCGATCATTTGACATAATTGAATAAGTAGTTCAGCTCTTCCTCTGCACTTCTTAGATCACAAAATTGGCCACTTTTTGTCATCTTCCAGGATGGCAGCGCAAGATTTAAGAGTTGAGTCTTATTTTTTCTGTCAGCTTCTTCATTATCCAGAGTAATTCTACTATGCAGGAAGAAACTAGCCCAGCCATTTGGGATGAATTTTAAAAAAATAAATTACTTAAAGTTGAGAATCTAAATCCCAGAAGCTCTAGACAATCTTCTGTTTCCTGTGAAATCAGTGAGTGTAGATATCACAATGCATTTCGCTGTCTTCTCTCCAAGGAAGTGAGGAAAGTGTTTATACATCTCCTTTGAACACAGAAGGCAGAAAACTACACTTCCCTGTGTATCCATCCAGCTCAGGATGGATCCTTGCCAGGATTCATTGGACTATGCAAAGGAAGTTTCATAGAATCACAGAATGGCCAGGTTTGGAAGGGACCTCAAAGATCATGAATCTCCAACCCCCCTGCCACAGGCAGGGTCACCAACCTCCCCATTTAATACTACACTAGGCAAACCCAGGGCCCCATCCAATCTGGCCTTGAACACCTCCAGGGACGGGGCATCCACAACCTCTCTGGGCAGCTGTTCCAGCACCTCACCACTCTCCCTGTAAAGAACCTCCCTCTGACATCCAACCTAAATCTCCCCTCCCTCAACAGCAGGACAAGAGGAAATTATTTTATCTACCCTTTCAAAGGGTCGATTCCCCTCCTGTTTTCGGCTCCCTTTAGGCACTGAAAGGCTGCAATGAGGTCACCCCACAGCCTTCTTTTCTCCAGGCTGAACAAGCCCAGCTCTCTCAACCTGTCTTCGTAGGGGAGGTGCTCCCGTCCCCTGATCATCTTTGCTGCTCTCCTCTGGACCCTCTCCAACAGCTCTCTGTCTTTCTTGTACTGGGGCTCCAGACCTGGACACAGTACTGCAGATGGGGCTTCACAAGAGCAGAGTAGAGGGGGACAATCCCTGCTGGCCACCCCTCTGCTGATGGATCCCAGGATACCATTTGCTTTCCGAGCTGCAAGAGCACACTGCTGGCTCATGTTAAGCTTTTCATCTATTAAGACCCCCAGGTCCTTCTCTGCAGGGCTGCTTTCAAGGACCGCTCCTTCCAGTCTGTATGGATGCCTAGGATTCCTATGGCCCAAGTGCAAAACCTTGCTGTGTTGAACCTCATTAGGTTTACCCGGACCCAACTTGCTGTTGAGGTTAAGTTTTTAGAAACATACCACAGACCTCAGAAGATCACATTGACCTTAACAGAAATTGAACATCTCTATGCAGCACAACAGAGCTCTGGATATATTTGAAGACAGATAAACTTTCAGAAAAAAAAAATATGGAAATCATAGAATGGCCTGGATTAAAAAGGACCACAATGATCATCTAGTTTCAACTATGTGCAGGGTCACTGGCCACCAGACCAGGCTGTCCAGAACCACATCCAGCCTGGCCTTGAATGCCTTCAGAGATGGGGTATCCACAGCCTTCTTGGGCAAAAATTCCTGGAATTTGTGCACGACTTTAACAAATGATGTCCCAAAGGCTACCACTCAGTAGTACCATGCTTTTGAGTGACCAGCTTGTGATCACACCAGAGGACATGAAGATGGCAGAATGAAGATCTCCAAGACTAGTAGCATAGCGATATTATTCTGCTGTAAATTAAAGAATTCCACACATAAATGTAGGTTAGCAAGAAAATCTTATTTGTCCCTGCATCATAGGCTATGTGAAGGTCTGGGGCCAGGTCGCATCTAGTATAAGGTGCTTCACTTCTACCAATAGTAGAGAAAGTGAAGCACTTCTCATTTTGAAGATGCTCCTTCCTACATGTCTAAAAACAGCTATGCAAAAAAAGCCAAAGGAAGCAGATGGGAAACCCCTCCCACAGTATTAATATTTAGCAAGAGCTGCCACTTTCTCCACTGTGCACAACTCCAGGGTCACTTTTACTACCCAGAAATCAGTTGTGGTGTGAATCCAGTATATCTTAATATTGGATTCTTGGTACCTGTTAATATATCTGAAATGGCATTTTAAAAACTGCAAGAGAGCAAAATAACCTGAAAGGCTGGATTAAAATGTTTCATTTGTTATGTAGCTAATAATTACTCTGAAATATTTTATCAGATTACTTTCTTGTTGTTTTTGCGTGGTTTGGGGTTTAGTTATTATTTTTAACCTGTAAGGAAAAGGAGCTTTAAAACTCATTTCATTAACTTAGTTGCAAAATTGATACCTTCACTTGCAAAGCTGAATGCTGATGAATCTTCATAGAAAGTAATGTATAAATCACTGTAAGATACTAACAGTTTGAAGACCAAAAAAGCATGATGACTACTTCTGTTGAATTATCCGAATATGCGCTAGCTGACAAGTCTCAAGAGATGAAGGGACAGAGATTGGTTTCCTTTATGCAAAGCACTTGGACATTTCTAGAGCTACCCACTTGAATCTTCTTTAATTATAAAGGATTTTTTTTTTTTTTTTAAGAAATTGTGATTTAAATTAGCTAGTTTCAGCTTCTCATCCAATCCAGCTCCACATAGGAGACAAAAGCACTGAAGTATATTCATTACAATTACTTGCCTATTGCTGTAAGGTGAATATCAATCTTTGACATACTGTTATATAAGGCTCTACAATAGAATCTGTATGCAATCTGTAAATACGCATACCTATACACATAAATTACATATTATATACTCAAGTATTCTCTCTGAAACACGCAGGCAGTTTGAGAAAATATTTGCTCTAGGAATACATACGCAACAGTGATAAAAGCTGAAAGGAATACATGAATGCGTTGATTTAAGGATTTCTTACAGCCCACTAGGTTCTCTCTTCAACTGCAGCCTGCTGCCTTCATCTTTCACACCTTAAGCACAAGATTGATCTTTCTTTCTCAAGCCAGCAGTATAATTTTCAAAAAAAAAAAAAAAAAACCCCAAAAATTTACTATTCACTTAGCCCTAGTGGCAATACGCTAGAATGCACACTGTGTTGATTTGTTTAGCCTGCACAAACTTCTTTTCCAGCATCCCCATGTGGATTTAGTGCTGACTTTTCACAAATTTCACTCCAGGTGAGCTTGACCATTTTCCTGCAGTTTAAGGTGTGAAACTGCAGATATGTTCACTCTTCATTACAGAGCTAACTGCTGTGGTTGTGGTTTAACTCCAGCAGGCAGCTCGACAGCACGCAGCTGCTCAATGAGTCCCTGCAGCAAGATGGAGGAGAGAATCAGAAAAGTAAAAAGTGCAAGAACTCATGGGCTGAGATAAAGACAGTATAATAAGTAATAAATAAATGCACAAGTAAACTACAAAAAACACAACTGCTCTCCACCAGTGGTCCAGTGCCCAGCCAGTCCCCAAGCATCAGTAACCCCACATTTTATCGTGGAGCATGACACTATACGAATGGGACATCCCTTTGGTCACTTTGGATCGGCTGTCCTGGCTGTGGTCCCTTTCAGCTCCTTGTGTACCCTCAGCTTCCTCACTGACACAGAAGCTGAGAAGGGCTTGATGCTGTGAGCACTCCTCTGTAGCAGCTACGCCATGGATGTATTACCATTGCTGCTTTCATCACTAACTCAAACCACAGTGCCACTAAAGCGACTAGAAAGAAAATTAACTCTGCAGCAGCCAAACAGTTGTACATCAGAGCAACACTGAACTGATTAAATTCACTGTAAGAGATTACTGTGCTCTTCAGTAAAACTACATGTCTAGGTGGAAAACTAGTTACATTGCCATGGTGCCTTTCTGCATAGAATCATAGAATCACTAAGGTTGGAAAAGACCTCAAAGATCATCAAGTCCAACTATGACCTAACCACCCTACCCTAACTAACAACCTTCCACTGAATCATGTTCCTGAGCACCACATCCAAACGTATTTTAAACACACCCAGGGATGGTGGCTCAACCATCTCCCTGGGAAGCCTATTTCAGTCCTTAACAACCCTTTCTGTAAACAAATGTTTCCTGTTATCCAACCTAAGTTCACTCTAGTGCAACTTGAGGCCATTTCCCCTTGTGAGAAGAGACCAACCCCTCTCTGCTGTAAGCACCTTTCAGGTATTAGAATAGAGCAATAAGGTCTCCCCTCAGCCTCCTTTTCCCCAGACTAAACAGCCTCAGTTCCTACAGTCTCTCCTCATAGGGCACATTCTCCAAGCCCTTCACAAGCCTTGTTGCCCTTCTTTGGACCTGCTCCGGCATCTCAATGTTCTTTCTGTACTGAGGAGTCAAAAACTGAACACAGTACTCAAGTGAGGGCTCGCCAATGCTGAGTACAGGGGCACGATGACTTCCCTATCCTGCTCTCCACACCATTCCTGATACAAGCCAGGATGCCATTGGTCTTCCTGGCTACACTGTTGGCTCATATTCAGACGACTGTCCATCAGTACACCAACATCCCTTTCCCTCAGGCAGCTTTCCAGCTACTCCTCCCCAAGCCTGTGGAGTTGCCTGGGGTTATTGTGTGCAAAATGTAGGACCCAACACTTGGCCCTACTGAAACTCACACATTTTATCTTGGCCCATCAATTCAGTCTATCCAGGTCCCTCTGTAGTGCCCTTCTCCCCTCAGGCAGATCAACACTCCCTCACAACTTGGTGTTTTTGCAAACAGTTGCAAACTTACTGAGGGTGCACTCAGTCCCCTCATAAATACATAAATACATAAATACATAAATACATACATGCATACAGCAGAAAGCAACAGAAAACTGTCTTCAAAAAATTAAGCTATTTTCTAAAAAAAAAAATAATAATAAATAAATAAAAATCCACAAAAAAAAAAACACCACTGATTTCTGACACCTGAAAATTTTAACAACAAATGCCATGAAGTCTTTCGTCTTCAATGCTTCAGTCATCAACTAAATGTCAACTAAATGTGTTGGCTCTCAGAAAAGTGCTTGGAAATGTTCCCCTGCTTTGAGAGAGCCATTTGGCTTAAGGGACTATTGCAGACAATAGGATTTCTTCCTGGTGTTTGAAGTAGCAGCTGCCAGATATTGGCAAATATCTTACTGTTGTTGTTGCTTTAAAGAAATTTTCTCATTTGGGGAAAAGACCACTCTTAGCTGCTGCACATAATCTTTTAGCTAATGGTAATCATTCAACTTCTTAAAAAAAAATATATATATATATATATGACATAACATTAATTACAACTTCTTGGTTCACTGGCATAATCAAACAAGAAAATCTTCCCAGATTATCAAACCTATACTTTCTTTTTTTTTTTTGGGGGGGGGGGGGGAGAGAGGGGGGAGGAAAAATAGAATGAGGCAGGAAAGACCAACAGACTGATGGGAAGATAAAGAAACAATATCATTTCAACCTGCTCACCATCTGTACAGATGAAGGAGTCAGAAAGCCACAATCAGTTTCAAAACAGACATGTTATAAAACTGCAACCAGCTCTCTCTTTGCCAAGTCCAATGTTTGAGTCCAGCAGAGGACTTGACAAAGGGCATTGAAGGTCTGCAGTGGTGACTTTTACCTACAAGCATTAATTTTGCCTTTTGGACTACTATCCTCAAAGAAGACAGACATCACAGTGAAATCATCGATTGACATATGGAATATATGGGTTTCGGTATACTCTGTAAGAAGAGTAATCACAGGATATATTTCCAGCTTTGCACTGAGCATCGTTTTCTTTCCTTCAAGCCCAGAGCAATACAGTTTCTGGAAATACAAAGTGTAAATCACTTGCTGACTGCTTGTACAGCTGTTCATCTGTGTAGATTATGAAAAACTGAAGATCCGTCCAGAATGAAGTATATGTGTATATTGCACTGGTTCCTAGGGACTTACACATCTCACATCATGAATGACATTTCTTTTAAAAAAATAATGATATTTTAAGCAGTCACGCCTATCCAGAAGAAATTATTCAGAATGAATATTCAAAAATCAACATAAATAGGACACTACTGCTTTTTACAGTTCTGTCTATTGACTCCCCACAAAGAAGCATTTTCATACTAAGTCTCTCTCCTGCATCTTCATACAGCACCTTTTGTTTGTACCAGTTTTAGGATTAACAAATGTGATTGTTCTGAGGGACCTACAGTAACATAGGATAAGCATAGGGACATCTAGCTCATAGGAGAATGAAATAAAATTAAAGAACCATAAGAGAGGACTTCTAAGACTAACTCCCATAGATTTTTTTTTCTTTTCTTAATTATTACATTCTTCATACAGTAAGAACAGAAGGAGAAATGAATGACCCAGCCTTTCAGCATAGTGGAAAGGAGGCAAGGACATCTATATTAGAAATCCTCTTTAACCACATTGAAATTGCCCATTTTTTTTCCCACTAGCAAGTGGAAAAGCAGCATTTCCACTCTTTGAGCTCAGAACCTGTTATAAGGAACAAGAAGTGATCCAAGAAGAAAAATATTCCCCTTAAATAAGGTATTGGTAAGAGAGCACCACACTCAGTCCACTCTTCCACCATGTTTTTCCTCAAGAAACTCAATTTCCTTCTAATACTATCACTGTCATTTTCATTGTCTCTGTAGTGGTATAGCAATAGCCTTGTTTCAAAAAGCACTTATGTGTCAGGGTACCCTAAAGCCATACAAACCCAATTACAGGAAGAAATAATTTCACTACCCCATGCATCCCATGTCAAGCAAAATAAAGGAGGGTTCATTCTTTGTGTTACTCAAAGACACAGCTGTTCACCTCTTTTGGAAGATTCCTTTCTGTAAAGATTTGCTCACTGCTAATTGAGCAACTACTTCCTTTATTTAAATCAAGATTGTTTGGTTCTTATTTGAAGCCTCACAGTGTATTTCAACATTTAGTTCCCACATAGTACGTACAGACATAGCCTCTGATACTGTCTTGTGATCTGGAGTCTGAAACTTGTTATAAAATACTTGCCATTTTTTATAGTATTTGAAAGTGATAATGATTTAGCTGACAACTACTGAAAGCACAAAGGGAACTATCCAAAGCACTAGCTTCCAGGAGTCAGAAGCTTCCCTGGTTCCCAGCCTTGTTAGGGCTTGGGAATTACTTACAGTAACAGATACAGATGCTGCCTCCATGTACCATCCCACCCAGCCCAGAGGCTGATAGCATTTCTTGGATACACATGTAGAAGCAAGCACACACAAAACCACAAAGTCCAGCATCACCAGCCTTTACGCACGCTTCTCTAGGCACCAGCATTACTTATACAGGAGAGAACACAGACAATCCCTACACAGCAGCATTTGCCCCTTTCAGCACAAGCAGAATAGATGAATATCTGAAAAAAATAAATAAATAAATAAATAAAATAAAAAAAGGGCAAGATTAGGTTTAGGTAAGAAGGTAAGACAGACTCATATACCTAAATGAAAAAGCAACCTATTGCTCCTCTCAGTCAAGCATATGTAAGGCCTCCACATAACTTCTTACAGAGTAGAATTGACTTATTCCTAGTTTTGACACAAAATAAACACAAACATTCTTTTTTCTCTCCATTAATTTCAGCATGTGTAAACTCAGTTCCTGAGCTGCTATGAAGGTAGTAAGAAGAAATACAACAGAAGACATTTATTTTGTGGCCATCTTCTCTATTTAGTTTGTACCCTCATGCCACTTCAGGGAACACTATTTATTTTTTCTGAAAGTTAGTGTTAGAGCTTTGAGAAATACCAAAGAATTAGCTGCACCTTTGTAAGTGGAAGAATGTGCTTTTTAATTGCACTTCAAAAATCTCACCCCGTATGACTTATTCCAAAGTTCAGGTCACAACTTTACAACATTCTCTTACATTCCCAAGAAAACGATGCCTCTACCTTACAATCACCCACTTGCGACAGTTTCAGTACATACTGAGATTCCCCTCACACTTCCTGCTGGGATTTCCAGCAATGAAGTTTTTCAAATGTTGAACAGGAACTGAGGGTGAAGACTGATCTAGCATTGCAACATTAAATAAGAAAAAACAATGACCAACTGGTTTGATTTATATGCAAATATACATCACAAAAGTTTCTTTCAGTGCAGCCACAGCACAAGAGAGATTCAAGGAAAGCAATGCTGCCACTGCCTGTTGACCTATGAGAAGACAGATGATTCCAGAAATCGTAAATCATAGAAAGGCTGATGGCTCATGAGGATGCCATTGCTTGCTCCAGCCAACAGCTCTAGGACACTGAGCACAACACAGCAAGAAAACAAAAACTTCATTCCATAATGCAACTGGTCTTGCAGTTTCCTCAGGCAGCCCTCCTGGAATAGCTGATCCAGCTGGTTTAAGTCACCCCCACAGTCAACATATTTTTTACAACAGCTTCTAGGAATATGAGATTTTTTGGATGGAAAATGCCAAGAAGCAGCTGATGCCTTTAGCCAGTCTGTATAGTTTTGAAGCCCACAGCACTGGAGCTTTTTCTGGAGCATATCCACAGTCCCGCTTCCACGAGCCAGGGAATTTGTGCCATTGTATTGATTGAAGGCTTGTCCCATTGTGTTCTTCAGCTCAACTGCCATCCAAATAGAGTAGAACTGTGTCAAAACCGCTAAAGACACCTGGAGACAAAGAAGAACTAGCAGCAGGTGCATTAGAGTCCCTTGGTGATAACGGGAGTTCCTTACAGAAACAGAAATAGCCAAAATACCAGTAGGTAGCAGGACTAACGCAGCTACAACAGCCAGCCAGCCAGGGAGAGGAAAGAAAGACTCATGAAAAAAATGATGATAGTTCTTGCACAACAGGATCACAAAGCATCCACCAAAGGTCAGAACTGTTGCACTTGCCCAGAAAATGACACCAAGGAACAACAGTAGAACACGAGCAAAATTTCTGAATAAAGAGTCCTCAGAGATCCACAGAGACATGCGTGCATTCCTTACTCTCCACATCTTGCTCAGACCTAGCAGCTTACCCCTCACCACCACCATTTGAAAGGCCTCCACCTCACTTCAGCAGGTGCCTCAGATGACATCTCCACCCAAAAACAGCTTGCAAGAGAGCAGGCCTGATAGGCTTCCTTGGTGCAAAGATTAAGTCCTGAAGCAGCTATCTGTGTGTTATTACTTGTTCAGCATAGTCAGTAGATACAAGGTGGGACTGACTGCCTAGCTTGCTGTTGAGAGGACATGTACTCTGCTATTTTTGGGTGTAATTTCACTGAAGGGGAAGAGTGGTTGAAAAAGAGCTGAACTTTTTGTTTTATTGCATTTATGTGTTAAACATCTGAAAATAGGTAAACAATCAAGGATGTGGCCAACAGTGCTGGGTCAGATCACTTAGACTACCCAAGTGATAGAGCAGATTCAACTGTAAATCCTTACAGCAGTAGCCAAAATGGCAACAAATGCACAAGTCAGAGTCATTAAGGAAATAATTATTTAAGCAGAGCTATTCAATCAAGGATCTCTGTAGGTAACATGTACCCAGACTCATTATCCTTCCCAGTACGTTTACCACTCATTAGATTTGATGAGGGGCATAATGATGTTAATAATATTTTGCCCTTTTTTACTCAGCAAGATTTCTGCACAGATAGCATCAATTACT
The DNA here is from genome assembly GCF_019238085.1 of Lagopus leucura. Lineage (NCBI taxonomy): Eukaryota > Metazoa > Chordata > Aves > Galliformes > Phasianidae > Lagopus > Lagopus leucura. The sequence goes on along the minus strand of NW_024962251.1, from coordinate 2,217,467 downwards.
CAAGACACCTGGATGTGAAATCCCTACTTCTGCATTTGCATGCTCTCGGTTTGCGTCACCAGTGATTGAACTGAGTGCTGTAATGACTGAATACAATCAACAGTAAGAACTGTATTAACTTTTCCTTATGTGCAAAGAAACTGAATTACACACAGGCTAAATGACTTCACAACAATCACAGAGGGAATCAACGTCACTTAGCCAGCAGAAGAGTATTATTTCTCAAAAGTTATACAGAAGAGAGAAGTAGGATGAGCCAGTATAAAGCTTGCCACAGGTGCCAGGAATGTATATCTAAGGCCAAAAAATGTCTCCCTAATTTTCCTGAGGAAAAAAAAAAAAAAAAAAAGATGGTATTTCCGTTTTCTTTCTCAAGATGCAGAACAGGGCTTGCACAACAGGCTTGCATAAGGGAGAATGCAGACAGAACTCATTTTCAGAAATGGCAACTGAAGAAGACCAGAGTTGGTATTCGAATATCTGTAACCATGAAAAGTCTTACAAACTTGATGAGTGTACATCCAGAAGATGGTTCGTTTGTAAGGACCTGTTGCTGTTCTGTATGCTACGTATATGCCCATCTTGTACTGATCCCCATGAAAATGTCTTTTCGTGTGCTGTCAAACGTCATTATTTTGGAATTAGATAACGATACTGCCTGAAAGACAATGACCACCTTTGTCTGAGAAGGGGCAAAGAGAAACAATTTCCCCTCACATTTATTTATTCTCCTATGAAGAAAGGTTGAGGGAACTGGGCTTGTTTAGCTTGGAGAAGAGAAGGTTCTGGGGAGACCTCTTTGTGGCCTTCCGATAATTGAAGGGAGCATATAAACAGGAGGAGGAATGGCTGTTTATGAAAATGGATAGTGGTAGGACAAGAGAGAATAGTTTAAACTGAGACAGGGTAGCTTTAGGTTAGACATTATGAGGAAATTTTTCACACAAAGGGTGGTGATGCACTGGAACAGGCTGCCCAAGGAGGTTGTGGATGCCCCATCCCTGCAGACATTCAAGGCCAGGCTGGATGTGGCTCTGGGCAGCCTGGTCTGCTGGTTGGAAACCCTGCATATAGCAGGGGTGTTGAAACTAGATGGTCTTTGAGATCCTTTTCAACCCAGGCCATTCTATGATTCTGTGATTTATACATAAAGACAACACAAACAGAATGTTTTCACAGACCAGAAGAAACATCAGAAAAGAGACAGAAAAACATGGTGGAGGATAAGAGCTTCTTATTGCTGGCTCACAAGCTTTGAGGAAAGAGCGCACAAACCTGCTTATTCTCTTTTCTGCCTTGCCTCATGCTTATAAAACTTAATGAGATATTAAGAACTGAGTTACAACACTATTTACTTCTAGCTTATTCTGCAGTCTCTGAAATACATTAGAAAGGCTCAGACTGCCTATAGGATAATTTTACTGCACCTCTTGTTCATTTCATCCAGAGTAACTGCCGGCCTTCTCTCCATACAGACAAGAGAATTATAATGCTTATTGAAGCCTAGAGGCTCTTATCTTTCTAAATATTCCTCAATATATAATTTCCTATTTACTTGAATATGACTCTTTGGACTACTGTGAGGTTTTTTATTTCTTTCTTTGCAGATTGCAGACACAAGATGGTATGAGCAGTGAAGTGGACCTTCAGGACAGGAGTCTGTGCCACTGCAGGCTCTCCTCCATCATCTGGTTATCTCCACCATTCCATGAGCCAGAATTTTGGTGGCAACGTGGGCAGACAGAAGGAGGATCCACATGGCTGCCCATCCGCCATGTCAACTAGAAATGCCTGCACTGGATGTCCACTGTCAATGGGAGAGTCCTCAATGCCAAATGCCAGTATAAGAGGGGAGGCCTCACGCTGGCTGCAGCTCCTCACAGGGAATGGAAGGCAGCACAAAACTCTGCTGTCTGGGGACGCAAAGAGGGCCAGAGGATACTGCATGGAGCTGTGTCAGAGCAGAGTAAGAGGGAGTTAGGGAAAGGCTTTGCCCCAGAGGGTGGAGGGCATGGAACAGCTCTGCAGGGCAGTGGGTAATGCCATGAGCTGCCAGAGTTCAAGAAAGATGTGGACGTAGCTCTCAAATATAACATTTAGATTTGGAGTGGTTCTGTATGAAGACAGGAGTTGGACTCCATGACCCTTCTGAGTGTTTTCCAACTAAGGATATACTATTATCAGAAGTTCATTTCTGCTTAGAAATTTTATCTGCATTTGCAGCTAAAATTTTGGCTAAAGTAGAGGAGAGAGACTGCAACATGACAAAGAGACTGTGTGTGAGGCAGTTAGGAGAGCTCCTCTGTATTCTTTCCAGTGATAAGCAATATAACATGATAAATATAATTCCTGCTTTCTCTGGAGTTTTTTTCTGCTTACAAACTGATGAATATTGAAATTCAAATGTGGGTTTAATAGAGAAACTACTTTGTGGTTTGTTGCTGTAAGTATAATTTTTCAAATAAATAAAAAGTCAACTGTGTACTCTTTGAATTCATCGACTAATTGTTCTAGAAAAACATGACTGATATTGAAAAGTTCAGATAAGCTAGGAAGATCAAAGCAATTTGTCCCACGTGGGCCTGGGATCCAAGAGCCATCAAATCAACAGTGTGGTTGTACAAATGCAGTGCAGGCAGCTGACTAGCATCATAGAATATCCCAACCCATAAGGATCATCAAGTCTGTTGAGGTCCTCAAGTGAGGACATCTAAACTTCTGTTGCAATGTTCAAATCAAGATGAGCAGCAAGTCCATGCAGATGTGCATTAAAAAGAAACCTGGAGGCAAACATGGGAGTCAAGGCACCAGCAGACATGCTCTTCTAATTTTCATGCAAATCCCAAAAAAAAGAGACAGGATCTTAAAATCAGACCCTCATCCACTGCACACTTTGTCACAGCAACAGAGAAAAGCCCTAAAACTGCTTCAGAAAAACAGCTGGCATTTCCCATGGAACCCACTTTCACATGAAGGTGTTGTTACCTTGACCTTGTGATGAAGTTAAATTACTCTCAAAGAAGTTTATCCTTAGAGATTACAACATTTTTTTTAAGATCTTGTTATATTAAAGCATGTTCATTTCTAAGCCCTGTCTCATTTATAAGAAGCATGGCTGGGGTAGTTTAGTTACAGCAACCCAATGGATTATCAGAAGAGAAAGAGGAAAGAATAGGATCTGACCCTAAATCCTTACAAAAATGCAGGCTTTATGTCAATTTTACCTACCTCAGCTTTTATATGTCCACCCTGTCCACTCCTTGGCCTCATCAGCAGGTGGAAGATGGTCTATAACCTAGCAAGGCTAGCTGATCAGGAAAATGTGGTAAGAAGGTATCACAGGTATTGCTGCTCTCTTCACTGATCCTGACCCTAACTGCCGGCCCTGATAGTGTGTCCTTACCAAACTGAAGAGATTTCACAGGCAGTTCTTCCAGTTTCCATTCCTGGCTGGATGCAAAATGATAGCAAAGAAACTGTAATATTTGGAGGGGGGGGAAGAGGGCAGAAGGAAGCCACTTTTGAATCTTCTCACTCAGATCATTCAAGGAATGATGGATAGTGAAAACAGCACACAACAGAAGGACTGGGTACCAAGCAGAAAGCTGTTTTTAAAAAATCTGAAAGCTGCTAAATCTATTGGCTCAGTGGGAATAAAGCGCATTATCTTATGTGACATGCCGTATTACAAGAGCACTCTGACAGCCCGAATGCAAAAAGGATGAACAAGCCTAGCTGGACCCAGATCCTATGGTCTGTGCCTTGCACTATCAGTTGCCATGGTAACCACAGTCAGATGATGTTGCCGTGCATGGGACTAATATCTTCCATGGGAAGCTTGAAGCAAGCAGAAGAGATACGATTGCCACCTCTTATTCATGGAGAAAATGTACTCCACAAAAACTGATTTGCCATTGTGTGGGTGTTCCCACTAAAGCCAGTTAGATGTTTTTACACACGTCTCTTTGCCCAACAAAAAGTGGCCTGTTCTGTAATTGAAGAACCACATCAAATTATTTCCAGGCTTCTACCTGATATTGCTTTTAACATACCATATTTTCACTAATATTGAAAATACTGAAATCAAATGACAAAAGGCTTTTCTTCTGAAATGAATGCAATGAAAAATTACAACATTTTTGCTTTTCTTCCTCTTCTTTTTTCCTAGCTTCCTTTTGTTTGCTAGTCTGGAATTTCTGTAAAATGTCTTAGAACTGAAATGAATTCACACCAGCAAAACTAAGAAAAAAGCAAATAACAGCACTTTCTATATTTCTATCGCATTGGCACTTCAGAAGTTGGAGAATATTTTAAAAGACATGAAATGGAAAAAGACAAAAAGGAAATTAAAATGAGAAGGAAATGTCTGTTCTCTTGATGTCCTTCATTATATTGTAGTTGGTGATAGAAACAATTTGGAGGAATAGGTACTGTTTTAAAACTTGAAAAAATGAAAGCACAGAAGACTGTTGAATTCACATCCCTTTGACATTTAAAGTGTTTTGTGAGATTTTAATTGTTTTCAGCCATCACTAGATACAATATTTTTTAAGTGAATGCAGTGTTCTCATTTGTGTTTCACACCATATGCAGGATTTCTGGGCACATTTTGATGTTATAAAAAGATTTTAGCATGAAATAGATGCTCTTTAATTGTTACTTCATGAAAATAAGTAATAGATTTCAGGGAGGAATTCAGAAGTGTCTGAATACATTATCTGGAAGTTAGTAAAGACATGACAAAAAGCTTACACTTGTCAGAACTTCCACAAATAAAGTTTATTCTCTGCTGGATCTCCCCAGAATAGGGAATCTATATCTGATGTATTTCAGTCCAGAGAACACTTTCCAGTAAAATTTGGCTGGAGCCCTGCTGGGCCTGCATTCTCCACTGCATTCCTCTGAAATGTGGGCAGATTATGGCAATGCTGTATGTGACACGTGTGAAATATTCAATTTCTGGCTGCTTTTCATTGTATTGTGAATGAATCTAATCGTACAGACATAAAGCACTCACTAGTGAATAAAAGTGTAGAAATCCTTATCATATATAGTCTCTACAAAATCTAGATACAGTATCTGTGACAAATTGTTCATATTATTTAGGTTGCTCCAAAAATAAGCCTCCTATTTAATTTCCTTGGAAATGACATCAGATGCAATGAGCACGGCGACACTGTCTGATAGAGCAAAGTCTCAGCTACAAAACACTATTTTTGAACAGAGTCACCACCATCATCTGTGCATTTTTGCCAGAGATGAACAAGAGTTTGCTGCACTCATCATGTCTGCACAAGTGAAGGTGGCAGCTGCACATGGCTAACCTGAATATGGCTTGTCTTTCATATCCCTCTTGCTACTGCTGAAGCACAACACCCAACATCTCGCTGTGCTCACATTTTCACCAGTGATGGACGAGAGCCCACATGCCTCACTTGTATACATTTGCATCACAGAGGTGACTCACTGTTGCTCTCACTGCTGCTGAAATTCACTGCCCACTGCCTCACTGAGCACTGTTTAGTCTCCATAAACATTCACCAAGTGCCAATGAATGTCAATGGCTGCCACATGGTAGAATTCTGTTCTGCACTTTTGCTTCATCCACACTTCCATGCCAGACACCATTCTGTCACACTGCCTCTCTGCTGCCATCTGTCATATGGCAACAACATGGAACACAGCATTGATGGGAAGGTTTAACCTCTACTGCCATACTTCCAACATCTACTTCTGACATCATGGGCCAACAAAATAATAGAAATAGCATTACTTTCAGAGCAGCCTCATATTTTTGTGGCAAATATTAAAACCAGTTTTCCTCAGGGTTTTATATTATGTAGGTGCTTTTGGAAATTACTGATTCTCAGAAGATATTGGCCTCTGAATATTTTTGATTTCAAGATAAGTCAGCCTTAAGTCATAAGGATTTAATGCAGTATAGAAACCTGGATTCCACTGCTGATCTCGCCACGAAAGGGAAGTCTCAGTCAAGTCTGTCTCAGTCAAGTATCCTTGCTGCAGAGGATGTTTTGGAAGAGATTAGTTTGTTCTGAGTTTTATGGTTTGTTGCATCTAGCTACTGAAAACTGAACTGAAACAAACAAAATCTTATCTATTTTCATAGAATCATAGAATCACCAAGGTTGGAAAAGATTTTGTTGTCTCTGTGATAACAACACATGTAAAGCATAGAAAGATCTTGATCAAATTCTTCACTTGAGTATTGACTTGTGGAAAAAAAAAAAAAGAAAAAGAAAAAAAAAAAAAGCATTATGGCAGTTAACCCTATGGTGAGTGCATGATCACTTCTGAAATATCGAGTCTGGCTCAAGACAGATTCAGCAGTTTCACTAATAGAGAGCACTGAATTACCTTGGTACAAACAGCTAGGGCCTCTTTAGATCCGTAATGTGAGCTCACCCCAAAGAATGAGATTTGTACAGCTTGTACTTCGTGAATGTATCTGCAAAGATGAAGACTGGCAGGGTGTAGGTTCTTCTGGTGACTAACTGATTCTGTTTTCAGTTCACTGACTGGGGGAAAAACATCAATTAATACACTCATTTGGGGTTAATCTAACAAATGATTAAATATTCAGCTTTTCTGCCCAGGTAGATATTAGCAAAGAATATTATTAGCCTCCAAGGCAGCTGAAAATTTAGCTAGGAATAAATAAATGGAGTGTTTGAAAGTCTTTTTTTACTGGCATAGTACTAAATATGTCTATATCAAATGTAGCATTCATCTCATATCAGGTTTTATAGTGACTATAGTGTGGAATTTATTTTTATTATCTTTCCTATGTCATGATGGGAGCACATAAAATTTAAACTTTGTCAGAATTAGTCTTACAGCACATTTCAAAGAAATGGAATCAATTTTAATAGGATTTTATGCATTTCCATCCAGATAAAGTGCAGCTTTTTAGAGAAACAAAGAAATGCAAAAAACCCGAAGATATTGCAATTTATTTCTATGCTCTATTTCTATCTACAATCTCTCCACCAAACAATTGCCTTCAAGAGGCATTTTGTTTTTAAATATAGATACTGTCACTGACATGAAAAGGTCTATTAGGTTTATACTCATAGGAGCATCTAAATGTAAAATAAAAGCAAACAAATGAAAATGTATTTGAACATGGAATGTAACAACACATTTAAGGGAAAGAATGTGAATGCATTACACCGCTAGAAGAAGTTCCCCTGCTAACTTCTGGGCACAGTAACAAGTAGCACAGCCTGCCTTTGCTTTGGTAGGAGTCTTTTATTTCAGTGTTTAATGTAACATCAAATCCCAAATTTCAAGCCCAACCACTGGGTACCAAAGAGTATTTCAGAAACCTTGGTGACATGGACATAATTCTGAATTCTAGCTTAGGCTAGCAAAAATATCCCAGCAGTGCTGAAACATTTTTCTTTCTTTCTTCAGCACTTTGACAGATGTGGTTATTGTAACATGAGTACCTTCTTCAGCATCTTACACCAGAACTAGGGTCTGGCACGAGAATAGCTTGAGAAAGTTCATTGAATATGATGCACAAAGGTAATGACCTGGGAGATGCTGTTTTTTTGGCCACAGCAGACTTTGGTGCACTTTTTGTTCAGAAACCATGGTCCTGACTGAGTGCTGACTCCAGCAGGAGAATCCTTGCTCATAGACACCGAGGCATGTGAGTAATCTCATTTTCAGCAACAACATAAGAATCAGACTCAGTGTAGAGTTGAGAGACCAACAGGGAGAAAAGGATTTGGAGTGGGAATATTTATTTAAACTAATTCCACTAAATGTTACTACCTATGAAACAGCCAGTGATGCATAACAGTAATGTGCATCAAAAATACTCAAGGAGAAAAAGCACTAGCCAATATTCTTTAATCTAGTTCCAGAATTTGTTTTATGGCTGTGCACAAGAAAAATCATTTCTATTTCCTTGATTGGCACTGTGAGGATTGCAGCCACTCAGGATCAAATAGACTTGGAGGTAATCATGCTTTTGCTCTTTCAGGGCTACCACGAGCTCCACATAAAGCATTTATGTGGAGCTTTATGCTCCACATAAAGCAGCCTCATTTCAGCCAAGTGCTTGTTCCCCACCACAGCACACCCACTGAACTCACTGTTGTATGGTGCCACACTGAGTCAGGCTGGGGAGACCCACAAAGTTGCACTCCTTTTTTTTTGCACTCCTGGGCACTTTGCTTCTCACGATCTATGCAATATCTCAGGGTGACATAGTGATCCATGCCCTTCTTTCCCAGTGTTCCTCTGGCTAAATTTACAGGTAGCAGTCAAGAGTAGAACTCAATTGAACAAAACATTTGACTGCCATTGAGATGAAAGCAGCAGGGATAGAAGGCAATAAAATGAGCTTTGGTAAATGAAAATGCCTGCACCCAGAGAGAAACCCGAACAAGCACCTGATGACATGCAGATAACCAAGTAGGCAAAACCAGCACATTAGAGCAGATTTACTCTTTTTCAGACATGTCTGGGAAAGCAGATTACAGAAAAAGAGGCAGATGAAAAGTGGAGGTAAACTTGAATCCTACCAGAAAATGAATGGCTGAAAGAAATGACCGCACAAAGACCTTTAGTCCCAAGGAATTGGCAATAAATGAACAAATAAATAAATAAATTGAAAACCCCTTGGTAATTAAAATAATGAGTGCTTAGAATTTTTGTATGCTGGCACATAAACATTTCACTGGTTTTAAACTAGGGTCACATATCAGTGCTTGGAAATTTAGGGGCAAAAAAAAGTTTTATCATAGCATTTTTTACAGATTTTGTTGAAAATTTAGGAGAAATTCTGGAGGTATCTAAGCAGTTTATTTTGAATTTATTTTATGGACAGACTCTAATTAGAAGTGGCCTTTCATTTCAAGGGCATTTATGAGTGCATTATATGTCATTTTATAATTCACAATAACACATTTAAAAGACCTGAACGGTTTTTCATGACAATGTCTCCAGGAAAATTTCAACATAAATCGTAGAGGGTTTGTGAGCCAAAATTAAATCAGATTTTCCAAAAGCCAGAAAAGAAAGTATACATTTATTGAAAAAGGCATAACAATGCCGATGATTCTGAAAGAAAAAAATGAGATTTCTGTGTTTCCCTTTTCTGACACAGAACTGATCCTGCTTCTGCTCCTGCAGGAGCTCCTACTCACTTTAACGTTGGAGAAGTCACTTCCTGTGCTGAACTGTTCTATTTTCAGGAGAAATGCACCTGAAAGCTTTGAATGCTCTTTGATCTCTATGCAGATAGAAACAGGTATCTTAAAGAGACATGTACAAACAAACTCATAAAACCTCCCTGCAAATTTTGTGCTTGAAAGAGATAGCTGTTATCCACATTAATGAGTTAGAATTTACTTTTCATGCTCAGTAATCCTGCTGCATGAACCAATACAAAGGGAGGTCTCTTCCCAGCGGTCGTCTATGTAAGAAAGAGAAAACTCTAAAAAGCTCATTTATTGATGCAGTTGACTGCATAATTCTGTTTCAAAGCCACAAGGAAAGGGGAGAGACAGCTTTCCAGAGACTGGCTATACAAGGGAAAAGAGCTGGTTCTGATCTAAGTTACAACAAAAGTGAACCATTGAGAAACACCATTTTGTTGCTGGAAAAGGAACGGTGCAAAATCAAAACAAGATCTATCTGTGCAGTTATTTAAATACCCTCACATCAATTAAACTTCTTTTTCTTAAATTTCTTCTTTTTCTATGTGTTTCTGTCTATACATAGATAGGTATATAATGCACGTACGTGTATATATGTAAGCATATAAATGTATAAATATATATATGCACATAAGCATACAAGTATACTTATGTATGTATATATTCTGCCATTTTATATACTAAACTAATAAATGAGCCACGCTAGCAAAGCTAGAAAATGCATGAAAGATGCTACAAACCTGAACCATATGAAATCATTAGATTTAATATCAGCAGGGATGTAAGAAATTAATATTCATGTAGAAGATAATATTTTTGTGAATAGAGTAACAGGTGGAAATATATGCTTGCTTTTGTATTTAATTTTCATTCTTTCTCAAATAAAAGAATAAATTCTATATCTATGCAGACAGCTCAGACTGAATTTTACTTGGATTTGAATAGCTGTAATATTAATAAAGCAAATATTGACATGTTTAATAAAGTTTGCTTTGTTAAATGTGTGGTTGGAAATAAAAAGAACTATTAATTTGAAATAGGAGCATTAAAAATTATATAAATTAAAAGTTCTTCCAGACAGTACATTAGATCATATTACATTGTTTGGCTAGAAGTCATCTTTTTTTTTTTTTTTTTTAATCTACTTTTCTTTCCCATATTTACAGTTCACAAAGCACACACTAATAGCAGTATAATATCAGTAATACTCATAAAAATAACAGTATGTAATCAAGTAATAATAGGCAACTTGGATTACCCAGCTTAAGCAGAATTCCAAGATTTGCAATCACGTCTTCTTGGTTTTATTCTTTTGAAATTATTTAGGGATGACAAATAAGAAAACGTACATGAAAAAGAAATGGAATAGAAGTGATACCACTTAGGCTGTTCTAAGTGGTGCTTCCAAAGTAAGAGAAGAAGAAAGAAAGTTCTGTTGTTCTGAACTCTTACAGATGCAATAAATATATTGGTACCTGTCACTGAATAAACCAAATACATTTAAATTGATAGTGACTGGTTTTCAATGATAGATATCACCTTGAACATGTATCTAACTCTTTAGTTGATCTCAGGGAAGCACTGGCACAATGGTTTCAGTGCTGATCCAGGAGTTAGGTTCAGGTATCCCAGTCTGTAAAATACCCGTGGGGCGATGGGGGCAGGGGAGTGGGAAAAACCTGGTAACCCAAACAAGAGGCTGGATGCAGAGGAGGTAAGATACATATGCACATATTGAAAGAAGAGTGCAAAACTTGAGCAGAAGTGCAAAACTTCAGGAATTACAGAATACAAGTGAGACTTCTTGCCATCTTTAACTTGAATTTTTGTCATGGTGTTTTTTTCTGATTTGTCTTTCATGATGTTGCAGTCTTCTTTTGGAAAATCCGCTCATGCATAAGGTGGAAGACAACTACCCATCTCTTCACATGTCACTGTCTTACCTTCATATCTTACCTTACCTACTGTGTCCAGTTTTGGGCCCCTCACTGCAAGAAAGATATTGAGGCCCTGGAACGTGTTCAAAGGAGGGCAACAAAGCTGGTGAGGGGTCTGGAACACAGGCCATATGAGGAGAGGCTGAAGGAGCTGGGAATGTTCAGCCTGGAGAAGAGGAGGCTCAGGGGAGACCTCATTGCTCTCTATAACTTCCTGAAGGGAGGTTGTAGTGAGCCAGGGGTCGGCCTCTTCTCTCGTGTCATTAGTGATAGGACCAGGGGGAATGGTTTCAAGCTACGGCAGAGGAGATTCAGGCTGGACATGAGGAAGTATTACTTTTCAGAAAGGGTGGTCAGGCACTGGAATGGACTGCCCAGGGAGGTGGTGGAATCACCGAGCCTGGGGGTGTTCAAGGAAAGACTGGATGTTGCGTTGAGGGACATGGTTTAGTAGGAGCTATTGGGAATAGGTGAACGGTTGGACTGGGTGATCTTTTAGGTCTTTTCCAACCTTGGTGATTCTATGATTCTATGATTCTATATTTTGCAGCAATGCAAAGCCAGAGACCCTTGAGATCCCAAGTATCCTACAAGGTAAGAGCAACTTCAGGAGAGTGACAGTGAGACTTTCTGAATTATCATCAAGATGACTTCCCCACCCTCAGACCCCCCCCCAGCTCCCTCTGGGAGAACAGGACAATTCTCACCTCTCTGGCCACATTATCCCATGAGGAGGAACAGCTAATACTTAGAAAATCTCAGGAAAAGTGGTGTTGCTGTTTGAGCAAGCTATAAATTCAGACTGCTTTGAGTAATGAAAGCATTTTAAAGATCAAGCTTACTTACCTATAAATCTGCCATTACTTTTACCTTTCAGGTCAGCATATTTAATCAGAAGAAAAATGAGAAAGCACAATGATAATATATGGCAAAAAATTAGGTGTATCACTAAGAGCAGCAGGGACCTTTCAAAGATGCAAAGAGAATTACAGTTCTGAAACAGGCAATCATTTAACTCTCTCTTCTGTATGTTACGCTCTGTTTCTGCATTTAAGACATCTAGTTTTTCCTCAAGCCATTTTAACAACAGTACAGTGCCTTTTCCTTCTCTTATTAGCTGTCTTCACTCGGCACTGTGGCACAGACTTGGAGCAACAATCCAAGCTCTGCACACCCTGATCCATGTGTACATCTGGATGCTGCCCTCAGTTCTAGATCAAATCAAGCTACCAGTGCTTCTAACTCCAAACCTGACAGGTGCCTTGGAATCTTTGAATTGTGGAATGATTAAGGTTGGAAAAGCCCCTCAGATCATCCAGTCCAACCATGACCCATCCCCTCCATGCCTACTAACCATGTCCCTCAGCGCCACACCCACACATTTCTTGAGCGCCTCCAGGGACAGGGACTCCACCAGCTCCCTGGGCAGCCTGTGCCAGTGCCTCACCACTCTTCCTGGGAAGACATATTTCCCAAGGAGACAAAGTGGAATGTCACCAACTTCACGTTGTGAGCTGAGAAATTGAGACCGACAGGCCAGTGCGTTCCGTTCTCACCCACAACGATCCTTCACTCCTGCAGTCTTTGCATGGGGATATTCCCAGAAGTGTTCTGAAGAACAATTAGTTATGCACTGCAATGAAACCCCGCCAGTCATGGTGTGCTTACCAGTTTCAAGAGGTAAATCTTTCAGAGTTCAGAGAAAACAAAATAACAGGAACCACACACTAAACCCAGTTCACTTAGGGAATTTGCCCATAATCTGAAGGCATACACTAGTAGAGGCTACAGGACTGCAGTGTTAGTCTCAGATTTATAATGAATATGCATTTAGTGGCATGAATTGGTGGCAATTTCACATTACGTAATGCTTAGTAATGTATTGTTTGATGGAACTGCCATGAGAAGAGACTTTAATGACTATTAAACCTGATCAGACATTATTATGGTTTTTTTTCTGTGTTTCTGAGAGAGTGACTTCACAGCCATAGCTAGTCAATGTCATTACCAAAGGACTTTCACAAAGAATTTAATCCATTTTCTCTTCCTGAATCAGAATGCCATCTGACAGCATGCCATACCCGAGCCACGTGCATCTTGTATACAACTGATGCAAGAACTGCTTCCACCATATACATAGTTCACAACCTTGTCAGAAACAGTGTCATAATTTTTATTAAGAATAGTATAATTTAAAGTCCTGCAAGTAATTTAATAACCTTAAAATTTGACCCACTGCTTCCAAGATTAAGTTGGCTCTAGAAATCAAGGCACTGGTTAAATGCTACATAGAATTGTCAAAGTTTTCCCTGTTAAAAGATACTTGTTAGTCTCAGGTTCAACTGTGAAGTACCAATGTGCTTTTGCGTATTTGCAGGTGTTTTTGGAGATTTTTTGCCTCCAGTTGCTAGAGGAAAACATTGCAATTCTGTAGTTTTTGAGATGATTTTAAAATTGAGCTAGCTGCTAATGTGCTATGTGAGAGACAAACAGTAGAAAAAAGCTCTCTGATTTAATCTATCTACAATCTTAAATGGAAGCACAAATTCTTTTGCTCACAAAATCACAAAAGTTTTACAAAGGGAAAACTTAAGTAGATGTTCCTTAGTCATAATATAACATGGCATTGATTTGTTTGAGTATTTTCTGTCAAACCATGACATTTTCTTTCTTTAATTGTTCAAATTCTTCAGGTGAAATCCTGGGTGAAATTTTATATTTTATATTAAAAAAAAGACAACAAGACAACCAAGATTAGTGTTGTTTGCAAACCCAGTGTAGATCTGCTCACCACACTGCTCAGTGATAGATAAACCAATGATGAACAAAGTCTGTACCACAAAGGATAGAACAACCTTATGCTAGGAGTTTTGAGGGTTTTTTGCATTTTCAAATTACTGGGTGTCTGAGAGTTTTTTTGGTATGTTGGTTGTTACTGAAATCTCTTTGCAAAACAGAATAGACTCCAAGACAGGACAAAGGCAGGGGAACTGTGTTTCAAATTTAAGTTCACTTACATACACCGGAGATAATTTCCAAATAACGCAATTTTAATATAAAAAATGCTATGCCTCTTTTCTTAAAATTGTGTTTACACATTTTCACATACATATTTTGGAGAAAATAAAAGCATTCTTCTGTTTTTGTTTTTTTTTTCTAAAGATCCTTTTACCCCTATCATAAATTGCCAGTTCACTGTGCAGGTTAGCCTAACCTATTTTACAACAATGGTGTACACTAACCAAGAACAATTTCCTTGTAGCTGAATAAAATCTAATGCTGGAGGTGTACTCCACAAATCAAGATTCAGTTCACATTAACAACAGAGGAGGATGCAGTTATTTACTTGCATAGTATGCTTGAACAGCCTTGAACATCCACTTAGCACTGCTAGCCTGACTACATTCGGCACGCAGGCTTTCCTGGCAGCTACTCAGACCAGGTGGAGAAGTGAAATGGGTAAAGGACTGCTCACCATGGAAGGAGCACAGCAGAGATGCAGAAACTGAAGAAGACTTGCTTGTTGTTAACGCAGGTAGACTGTCGTCTCATTCCTCACTCTAATCACCCCACTGTTCTGCTTTCCCAAATAATGAGGAGAAATTAAGGTGATTACGCTCCAGTAATTCCTTGATGAAGCAATTCCATTTCTGAAGTGAAAAGAAAAAAAAAAAAAAAAAAAGAAGATAAAAACAGAAAAACAAATTCCTCTCTTTTTTGTTTGTTTATCTGTGTTTCTCTCCATTTTTCATTCTTAGAAAGCTCAATGAAAGCACAGAGCAGGGATCCATGGGTTGCAAAACCAGAAGGGACTGTTGTAATTGGGTCATATCACCCCAGACTTTCAGCAGGAGGCATATCTTCATAAAGAAGAGGGAAGCAAATGTAATCAGAAACCTTACAGCCTCACTTGCCTCACTGATCTTAAATTATTAGCACTGAACTGCATCATCTTGAGGATCTAATCTAATCTACCTCCATTGTACAATATACAGTGCAGAAACACAGGAAGAAGCCATCCACAAAGTAGAAAAGGAGTTCTGAGAGCCCATTTAAAAAAAAAAAAAACAAACAAAAAACAGTCCCCACTTTTTTAAGAAGAGCATCCTACACACTCATTGTTGCACACAATGTGAGGAGAGCATTTTAACCATTTTTTTCATCTCATGGATGCAGAATTGATCCTGTCATGAAGTATTCTGGGAGGTCTACATCAAAGCTGTAGATCAGTACAGGGTAGGGGAGCTGCCACAGCCCCCTCCTGGTGAGCACCTCTGGGGACCCGTGCAGTGTGGGGTGGAAGGGGCTTTGTGACACCCAAGGCCAGGAGGCGGTGATCACTTGTGGGATTATACCTTCTTGGGATTTACTGTTTACAACATTGTAGGTGTTTCCCAGTGTTTTATAAATGCCTGTAACTGTGGTTTATCTGTTACATTTTTGTTATGGATCCTCATTTTATAGCTTAATGAGTTGTTGGTTAATTACATCTTATTGGTATATCATTAAATAACTGAAATCCTTGGTTATAGTTTTGAATCAATGATCTTTTCCCCTGTGATACACTCTCATTTTGGTTTTCCATCCCACAAGCAGGACTCATTGTCAAAATGGACATGGAGAATTTTGGATATCTAGATGAATCCTATCTTCAGTACATGAAAAACAACCAAAATAAAATGCAAAAATGTTTATAGAATAATTACAAATAACATTTCAATATATTATTCGGGCAAATAACTCCCCAGTCCTTACAAAGGGATGTTAGTTTGATCAGACAGTGGAGTAGATCATTGCAAACCTCCTCTAACCATCTTCAAAGAGAGCTCACTTCCTCTCTTCTCCCCCCCCCCCCAAACCCCAAACGATATTGCTGCATACATGCTGGAGAAAAACGGGCAAAAGTAATGCTGTATAACTTACATAAATTCAAGATTACTTTTTCAGAACAAAGCCCTTGTCCTCCAAACCAGGCAAGAAGGGCAGTTAAGGCTCTTCAAAAACATTTTCCAAGAGGGAAGATGCATTTCAAGGTGAATTATGTGCTGATAAAGTTCCTAAATGTGAGGCAGAGGCATTTATCCCTATAGAATGGCAAGAACTTAGGTAAGGTGCTTCACATCTGTTATCGTTTATTATAACTCTGTTTTTGAAAAGAGTGGCCTTTTCAGCCATCTCCTCTGGTTAGACTCTTTTTGTTTTTCCAAACCTTTGATCACTTCTTGCTAAATGAGTATGTATTTTCATTTCCAAGTGACCATTTCTGGTTTTCTTTCCCAGGCATCTGCTTTTGCTTTGTATCCAGCAAAATTCTTTTCATACAAACATTTCCAGCCATTCTGCTTCTGGGGCATATTCAACTTGTGTCTCTGTTAACATGTTTAAAAGTTCACAAAATTACATGAGGAAAAGACCTAAAAAGAGTGAAATATTAAGTAAATTCAGAAGGCCAAGAAGGAAATGACAGTGAGGTCACAAATAAAGTGTCATCATCTGAATCCAGAACTATTGAAGAAAAGTGGGACAGTTTCAACAAATTATCTGAGATTTACTGCATGATGAAGCAGAAACTGGGGTAGAAGCAGAATTTAAACAAAGAAGTAAACTTGCATTCCTTAAATTAATATGGGAACACATAAAGAAGAGCTGAGAAAACCTGGAGGACTTTTTCCAAACCTACTTTGCTGCATAATTTGCCCACAGTAAGAAAATCCTTCTCTGAAGCTCCTGCAAGCTATGTAGCATCTGTGAGTAAGACGTTAAAGCCTGCTAATTGGTGAGACCATCCGTCTAAATGCTGCTCTCTAAACCTTCTGGCATTTCATAAAACACGTAAAGACAGAGCAATCAGCAGAAAAAGCAGAGGGATAGCTGTGCTGCAATCCTTGTAGATTTAGCTTTAAACCACCAGCTATTCAGAAGACTCCAGGTAGCGTATACTGTACCCATTTTCTATGAAAAAAAAAGGATTGTTTTATCCCTCCGAGCACTGGAAGGCTCACCAATGTAATGGAAATAAAATTGATCAATCCAGAGCATTTTGGTTAATGTCTGATCTTTTCCTCATCACTTTCACACCAGCCTGTCCTTCACCAGACACGCACTAGTTTCAGGCCAGATACGTTGGAGCAGCCAGGAGTGAAATGCAGCAATGATCATGGGATTTCTTTTTGTTGTAATTCTGCTGTGAGATTAATAGAGGCTGAAGCAGCTAGGATTACCTCATGGAAAATGTGAGCAATTCTGATGCGATGTCTGATGTGTAATTTGGGATAAGAAAAGACAAATATGTTTTTCTCTAATTATTTATTGATACTTTGTGATGTGTTACTGCATTTTGAACTCCAGAGCCTTCTGCCATGGAAAGTAGCCATCACACCTGCAATTGCTAGTAAACAGCTCAGTTCATTTATGTGTCAATTTCCAGCTCAGAAGAGTGGGTTATGATGCACAGACTTTCCAAGGGGGAAGTAACATCTAGTACTTCAATTTTTTTTTTTTTAATTATTATTATTATTAGCATTTAAATGCCTGCATTTGCTAAAAAAAACTTTATTCTAAAAATCAGCTTCAGCCAAAATCCACTTAATGGTGCAAAACAGTGTTTCACACAAAACACTGAAAACTAATAAAAAGATATCAGCTAGTCAACAGGAAGCAGTGACACATAATCGTTTCACAGAGATTCTGGATGGAGAGAATTATGAAAAGCTGGTTTATAGTGATTTAGTAAAAATATAAATTAGGAATTCTCACTCTGACAGGTGTAACCAAGCTTGTAACAGCACACACACACACAAAAAAAAGATATATAGATTGATCTCTAACAACAAGTCTTGTCCAGAGGTGATATAAATTCATATGGGTCTCACTTAGCCCAGATGAGAGCCTGGGACAGGAATCCTGTCTGCCATCACCTCGTAATGTGGCTTGAAGGATGAGTGCTGATGTTGCCTTTTGAGTAGAGCAGTCAGTGCTGACCCCAGCTGCATTTTCAGAGCGTGGTGCCCGCTTACTTGGTGCAATACACTAACCTTCAGATGTGCTTTCTTTTAAAGGCTGGATATTTGCAGCGATTTGTTATGCGTTTCCTGGAGTTGTTTATTTTACTGAATGGCAAAGGAAAATTTCAACACTACTTTTCCCAGTTCCTCCTCCAGCTTCTTTTCTCTTTGATACATACTATCCAAAAAATCAAGTTTCTCTGATGATTCCCAATCTAACGTTTCATTTATTCCTGGAGATAGAGTGGCTATTTTTAATTTTAGTGTAATCATCAGCTTTTGAAGCAGTTTCATTTTTACTTCGTATTTGCTACTATCTGACCCCTTTAGGCTTTGCTTTTATTCCTTTGAAATCCTACTGAATTATACATTTAAATCCTTTCACTTATTCTTATAATGTGTTCTTTTCCTTTCTAGTTGACACTTTTTTCAGTGCCATGCTGCTTTCCTGAAATCTCTTTGTAGTTTGCTAAATGACTTTGGTTTTCTAATGACAGGCCAATTTCAATTTCCTTAAGGTCCTTTCTTAATCCATTATTTTCAGATTCCAGCCACTGATTTTTCTACTCCAGAAAAATCATCAGTTTAGTATTTTAGCATTCTCCCACCATAATCCCAGTAACAGGAGACTTGTATTATAAGTTTCACTTCATATAGCATACAATTATCTGAGTTAATATCGCAATATTAATAGCTCAATAATTAACTAATATATTGCAATATACTACCCATTCCCCTGTAATATATTACCTCATATGTGTATTGTTCTGTAATAGATTACCATTACTCCATGATCTGGAGGACTCTTCTTCTTCCATAGGAAAATGCCCAAAACCCATGTTGTCTCCTACAGCATAGCCATGTACCCTTTTTAAAATTTATCCAGCCTTTTTCTTTCTGGTCTTGAACATGCTACATAATAATATTCACTACCAGACACATAAATTATGATAGGAGTATTCAAAAAGATTGCCCCAAGAAAAATAAAAAATAAAAACTAGTCTGCTCTGTGTATCTCTACCTACCACTCTCCAGCAGAACTTCAAAGCATTAAAAGGTAGAAGTGCCTTTTAGAGATTTATGAGTCAGGACCAAGAGTTAGACAATAGCCTTCTATTTGCTCAGTCCCTGCAGTAAAAAAATAGAAAAATTCACCCTTGGCTACTTCCTCCTAGTAAGTATTTCTCCATTCATACCTTGATGATTCAGGTATTCCTCTTGAAGATTTTAAGACAAAATCAAAACCACTCTATATAACCAAATACTGAAACATATAAGCAGAGGGATAGAGATAGATAATCATTTTATGTGTGTCATTCACACCTACTGAGACAGAGCAAGAAGTGTAGATCTCAGCAGACTATCAGGGTTCTGAAAACCATCTCGACCATCTCCTTGTCCTGCAGCCCCGTGGTCATGCTTCTCAGAGATCTTCCCCACTTGACTCCAACATTGTTATATCAAGTCATCTGTGTAAATAAGACTGATAGACTTGTAATACAGGAGGGCTACTACTCCAGCCAGTTTTGCTGAGGACTACACTGGAAGCACAGTGTTGTATTTGTTTACCCAATGAACAGAATCACAGAATCACAGAATTGTAGAGGTTGGAAGGGACCTCCAGAGATCATCGAGTCCAACCCCCCTGCCAAAGCAGGTTCCCTACACCAGATCACACAGGTCGGCATCCAGGCAGGTCTTGAACATCTCCAGAGAAGGAGACTCCACCACCTCCCTGGGCAGCCATCTGCAGATCTCCCTGTGCAGAACATCTGCACAGAAATCTGATGTCGTAGTTTGCCAGGAAATTCTACTGGAAGGGAGCTAAAATATTTAGCAATTTGATCAGTCTGTTTATCTAGCCCAAAGAGGATATGGAAGTGTGTTCAGTTATTGTTACCTCAGCTACAGTTCTTGTATGTCCTTATCAAATTGCTGATGTGGCAATTCAGCAGACTCCTACACAGCTTAAGATGCTGATTTGGCAATCCATACTCACTCGTATATAGCTTAAGTGGGACCATGAAGTTCTGCCTGAAGCTAACTAAGAGCCTGACTGCTAGTAATAGCTTTAGGAAAATGTATTTTCCCACAGAAGCCACTGGAACTTTTGTTGCCAAATCCAGTCAGCGTAGAAATTAATTCTGCTGCTGGAGGTTAATACTTCCGTGTGGTTTGTATTGTCTATATCAGTGGTGTTTGTTTCTGATTTAAGCCACTGATAAGGGTCTTCATACAGAAAATATTTTTTTTATTAGTCAGGAACAAAAAGGAATAACTTGAACCTCTCCTACTGCTTCTCGTATGTGTAGCTACATTGAAATACCGGCAAGACACCTTACTGAACTGTGTTTCAGGAAGAAGCATGTAAAGAGGAAAGAAGGACTCAATCCAACACCAAAATAAGAAATTATTGTCAAGCAAGAAAGCTGAGCAGGTGCCCTCAGGTGCTGGGTATGTGCCTATACCTACTTCTGGTCAGTGCGTAGGTCTTGAGTCTCTCACAATGATTTAGGTCTGCAGTAAAAGATGTCCTTGTGCTGAGGAGCTGCATGAGCTAGTAATCATAGGAAAGAATTAATGCACAGGGAACTGTACAAGCTGTAGTTTCCCTGTAACGCTCTAGCTGTGGCTATTATTCACTTCTGTGATAATTGCTTTCCTCATTTTTGAAATGTGACAATTTCTCTATTTTATTTTCAAAATAGGCCTCTCTGATTTAAAAAAAAAAAAAAAAAAAGTCCTTTAAAGCTGCATAGCAGATCACAAAATAAGATGAAGCAATATCACAAGTAATTAAGCACTAATCAATCATCAGTTTTTGGATTAACTAAAAGATCTTTGGCTGAGGTCATGTTATGAGCTAGGAAATACTCTTCTTAACAGAGAAGAATAAGGACTGTGTTCACAATGTGGCCATGGCGAACAAAGTAAAACTATTTTGGTTGTGTACCTAAGTAAGGATGTACCTCCTCTCTTCATTTTTCAGATTCTGACAAGGGCAACAGCATTGACTTTGCACTGTTGGCTGTTACACCTGAAAATGTCTTTTAGTATTTATGTATCTTTTGATAAGTCAGGGTAAGTGCTTTCCAACAAAACAAGTGCACACACAACTGTGAGGCACAAGTAAGGTAATTTTGAGAGGAGAAAGAAATGGAACCAAATATTTGTATTTTCGGCGCTATCGCTTTTTTTCCCACCACCTTTGAAGTCTTTTCCTTCCAACCGATCAGAATCACAGAATCACAGAATTGCAAGGTTGGAAACGACTTGCAAGATCATCCAGTCCAACCACCCTCCTATTCCTATTAGTACCACAAGCTACTAAACCAAATCTTACAGCTCCTCATCCAGGCACCTCTTGAACACTGCCAGGGACGGCGATTCCACCACCTCCCTGGGCAGCCATTCCAGTGCCTGACCACCCTTTGAGAGAAAAAGTTTCTCCTAATGTCCAACCTAAACCTCCTCTGGTACAACTTCTGGCTGTTGTATAAATAAGTTTGAGAAGGAAAAAAAAAAAAAAAAAAAAAAAAAAAGGTAGCTGATAAAAACAGTCCTGAGAAATCATCCCCTCAAGAAATAGTAGTATTCCACTTCAAGAATTCTTCTCTCTTTTATTTTTATGGGAAAGGAAGATAGCAGCTGTGCGATGTCTTTCTGGTATTCTCTCACTGTGAGCACTGTGAGACCTTGGAATATTCTCTACCCTAAAGAAGTCAAGAAGCTGCTCTAAACTATGAAGGAAAGCTGGCCAGGACCAGACTGCTGCACATGTAAAGACTGCTTGAAAACCTCTCTTACTCTCTACGCTCCTAAGTGAATTAAGAAAGGCATCCATTTCAAATCCCACAACACAAATACGTGGATTCTGAAGACACCAGCTAAGTATCTCTATTCACCTGCATCTCTACATTTGTACTGAATTTCAAGCAAGTACCTTCTCTAATTGGATAAGAATATGACTCGAGTGAAATATAAACCATCATGAATGTCAAAGACTGTTTATTAGTTTTATTTTGCTCTTCACACTTGTAAGATACACTTGACACAGCAGACTTCTGGACAGCTTTTTCCAACAATAAAGGCAGAGTTTTCTACCAAAGGGCAACTATGTCTCTGCACACACTCTTGCTCTTAATAACATTAAAACTTCAGGAATTGATACACTTCTGTCTACAAAACACCACCACTACTATTGAGCAGCAAGTCTTTATGATGTTTCTGGTATTTCAGCTATCCCCTGACAGGTTTGCCATTGTGACTGTGGTGTAAACTAGCATAGGTTTTCTGTCCTGCTCTTGCACCAGCTCTGGATCTGACCAAGGAATTGGGAATTGATCAAAGAAGAGAAAGAAAAAAGTATCAGATGACTCTGTTTCCATACAACAGGGCAAACTTCAACCATTCAGCAATCTATGAGGAAAACACCTGTAATTGTGTAGCACAAACTGTGAAGTACAATATCATTATAACAACTTGTTAGTGTCTGTCTGTCTCTTTTCTGATGCAAATCAAAGCATTTGGAAAAGGAATCAGGATCATGCTGGCAAATATTCCAATATTTACAATAACTATGCAACATAAATAGACAAGGAGACCTTCCTGTTTCCTCTTCCAGATTACATTTCTGTCTTATAAAACTGACCTTACATAGTGGGATGCCTGGGGAAACACTGAAGGGGACGTGGTACCACCTGGAAAAGAATACACATGACTTAGTCAGCCTACCCATCCCCTTCCCCGGGAAGTTTGTGCTTACCCATGTGTCTTGGAAATGCCACCAAAGCCCAACAAGCCATTGGGATGCAAGGGTGTTACTAGAAATTAAAAGATTCCGTCTTGCCATTTCATCTTGATTTTCACTTCCTTTTCAAATTACTCTGTCTCTTGTGTCCTGTTAAATTGATTTGTTAAGCTAAATTTGTGCCAAATAAATAATGAGCTTCCTAATTAGCTTATGCAGAAGCAAGACAAGTATGAAATTATATCCAACCATCTTAGTGTCTGGGGCCCTATGAAAAACACGCTGAAGATACCAGACGCTGTTCAACTCCTCAACATATTAGTTGCTACCATGTCAATTTCCAGCATTTTGATGCTGTGGCAAAGCAGTTACTTAAAATGCTTGTGAGAGCTCAGAGCTACGCTCTCATCACAGCAGTCTCACAGCTGCAAACCACAAATGAAAATTTCACTAAGTAGTAGAGGAAAAATGTGCATTTACATAAATCCTGTGAACAAATATCTGGCATACCTTTCTGAATTAATAGTTATTACTTTTTTTCACTCTAAGTAAATCTATAAAATAAGTCAGTAGGAACTTAGGAACTCTGACAACCTTACAAGCTTTTAGCAGGACTTAAGCCCCTGTGCCTGCTCTGGGGTAGGATCTCAGGCTCACACAGCATATAAGGGAACTGGAAAAAAATTGTCTTAGAGATCCAGAGGGAATCTTTGCCTCTATGTACTTAAAAGCAAAAAATTCATTGACCTCAGGCAGCTCAGCCTGTAGCCCTGAGTTAATCTGATGGAGGAAAGAACCAAAATCTTTGTATGTTTGGTTGTATATATGTTATGTGTATATTTGTTCACTCCCCTAAGCAAAAGAACACGTCATATCTGCTTCTGTTATTAATCGTGCTAATGCTAATGCTAATAGTATGCTTTTATGGACTTTCTTTAGTAT
This sequence comes from Lagopus leucura, assembly GCF_019238085.1. Classification (NCBI taxonomy): domain Eukaryota; kingdom Metazoa; phylum Chordata; class Aves; order Galliformes; family Phasianidae; genus Lagopus; species Lagopus leucura. The sequence goes on along the minus strand of NW_024962251.1, from coordinate 2,193,643 downwards.
TACTGATTTGCCCAGAACAACTTTTATATGGTCATATTTCTGACCAGATGGACATACATCTGCTGCTGCTCTTTTCAAACATTGTTTTTAAGGAGAAATTCAGGAACATACATTTTTGTCAGGATTTAGGTGATGAAAACAGTGCAGATGAAGCAGAATAAGTACCAGAAGCATTAATATCTAACCAAAGAACACAGCTAATCTATCAGACATGACAAGTAGTTTCTGCTTGGGAGAAGTCTCATGGAAATACATTATGGAATGTAATTAGACATATGTATTAACACTTTTGTCAAGAAAGAGAACTACTTCTTAGATACTGTTGTTCACAATGAGATTAATAACCATATGGTATAGTTAGAAGCAGAATGAATCACAGAAAAGGGGAGCTGTTCTCCAGATTTTACTTGAAGCTAGTCATGTTTCACTAGTAGGAAAAAAAAGACCTTATATTTAAACAACATCTTTATTTGCATCAAGTAAGATGCAGAGAAAAACACGGATTGTATGCCCAGAAGTTAAATAATTTAGGATATGACTAAAAACCCAAGAATTGGTCTGTCTAGTTCAATGCCAAGTCTCCACTACAGGTGAGGATCAGACAGGGAGGAGGAAAAAAACTGAAGCATTTATATTTTCTAAGAGCAAGGAACTTCTTTTCCCTGTCACAGTGAGGCATTGTGCCTTCAGGAACAATGATTTGGCTTACCCTCTCATTCAGTGAGTTTAAGGATGTCCATTTAAAAATATGTTGCTGACACTTCTTAGAATTAAATTCATTATATTCTAAAATACATTTATATGTATGGCTAAAATCACATGCACAAATATATATAACTATGTCTGTACATAAAACTATATATAGGTAAAGGACAAAGGCAATATTAGTCATCTGAAATATCTCAAACAACTTCCAGTTTCCTCTTAAGTACCTCATCTTAACAGGGAAGATGGAAACATGCTTTGAAACTCAATTAAACAGAGCATTTAATGCTTTGTTTAGACAGACAAGTGCTACAGAGCATGAATAAAACACAGCAGGTGCAATAACAAACTGCAAATTTAGTATATATATAATATATATATATAATATATGTTTCATGTTACTGACATGAAACAAAAGTTCTCTTTGGCACCCACTTCACTAGTGGATTTATTATCTGTTTTAAAGAAAATACGACTGGATGGTCAAATTTTTGTGCTCAACATGAAAGCATAAAAGTAGTAGGAAAAAAATAAATCACATCAGAAAAATATGGATAACGTCACAACACATGACAACTATTGAGCACATTATTTTGAGAAATGAAATTATTCTGGGAATCATTTTGTGTTCAGTTGAAGAACTATTATCTTCAAATCTATATAAACTCATTTATTTTAAGTCATGTGTGTGTATGATTTGCTGCAATGTTGATATGCAAGGTCACTTTGAAACAAAATTAGTGAATGCAAACAATCCAGTTTAGATTGTTTAGATTAGATCCAAGTTAGATCTAAGTATCTTTGCTATCACCAGACTGAGGAAAAAGGAGCTCATTTTTCTCAAAGAATTTGGTCACAACCCAGATTCTGACTTTTATTTGAGATCTGTATCTAATGACATAACTTGGACAAGGGCTCAGAATGGGGGAAAGGGTGGGAAATAGACAATGATAGGGAGAGTAACTTAAGACTGAAAAACCAACTGTACAAAAGTTAAGCTGTCCCTGAGTGCTGGAGGGGAAGAAGACTGGTGTGGATGAACAGGGAACTTCTGAAACTCTAGGAGAAGAAGAGTTTCTGTCTACTGTGGAAGAAGGGACAAGAAACTCGAGGTGAGTATAAGGAAGTTGTTAGGATATGCAGGGATAAAATTAAACAGAAAAAAGCCCAGCTTGAATTCAACCTGGCCATTGCAATAAAAAAGACTTTTTACAGATGTATTAACAGTGAGAAAGGCTAAAGAGAATTTCCAGCCTTTGCTAGATGCAATGGAGAATGTGATCACTGAGGATAAGGAAGAGGTTCTCAATGCTTTCTTTACGTCTCTCTTTAAAAGTCGGACCATTTATCCTCAGGGCACTCTATGCTCTGTCCTGGAAGTCTGGGATGGGGAGCAAA